>NC_053028.1:73682037-73786309 GCF_003073215.2 Triticum urartu | reverse complement strand
CTTATTGGATGGCGCGGGCTGCGCTGGTCTTGGACTGCGGCCGGCTGCCTCCTCCATCTCCGGGGAGGCAGCGGCGTGGTGGTGGTGGTGCCCTGGGAGGAGTGTGGCCGGCGACTCCGATGCGTGGAGCTCGCCGGGCGGCGCGGGTTGGGCAATGGCAGTGGTGGTCGCTGCTCCGGCCGTGGATGGCTCCATAGTGGCTTGGCAAGTCGGCTTTGGTGACGGTTGGCACGTCCCGGCGTCGGTTCGTCCTTAGGCGGCTTGTATCGACCTTTGACCCCTCCTCCTCCTCGTCCGATCGCTATGATCAGCGAAGGTCTGGCCTTCTCCTAGCTGCGGTCCATTGCTCGTTTCGCGCCCGGTGCGCAGGTCCGATTTCATCTCGCGCATAGTGTCGCAGGACTAAGCTCGTCTTGCACACGGTGCTGCAGGACTGACCTCGTCTCGCGCACGGTGTTGCGGGACCGAGCTCGCCTCGTGCCCGGTGCTGCAGGATGGGTAGATGGAGGCCAGGTGGCCAGCCTATTGGGTCTCGGCACTGGGGGTCGCCCAGAGGTGCTAAAGGTGGGACCTTTCTGCTCGTCCCTTTAGTTGGGATAGCGGCAGGTCTGGGGTGAGGTGGTGTCAAGGTATTGGATGCCAGGGTGCTGGCCCTGGTGGTGGTTGCGCGGTGCTCTCGGGCGGAGGCCGTGGCTTGGTGCTGCTCGGTGGCCATGGCCTTGTGGGCGGCATGGTCACCGGGGTGTGGCGTTCGATGGCTGTGAGTTTTTGGCCGGGGTGAAAACATGTTCTATATTCGGAAGGACCGATGGCGGTGAAGCTCGTTCCCTTCTTGAAGGCGTCGTCGTGGCTCTCATTGCTCATCATGCAGCTTCGGGGGAAACTCTGATCCTTGGATTGGGAGGTGGCGATGCTCCAGTGTCGTATCCTTCCTGAAGGCGCCGCCTTGGAGCCCACGGTTCTTCATATGCGGCTTCATCTCTTCGCGGTGGTAGTGCTAGGGGTGGTGTTGCCGTGCTCAGCACCTATGTATCATGCCTTGGGTGTGTGCGTGTGTTGTGGTGGCGTGCGTTGTACTGGGGTGTGAGGATCGTGCTTTATATATAAAGCGGGCGAAAGCCTTTTTCGGCAAAGCCATCAACAAGCAGAGAACAAGACATAGATAACTATGCTAGAACCGTTACAAGATATGAAGAGTACATGCCTAAGATTAAGTCGACTTCTTCTGCAACAATGCCTTCAAGAAAGGATAACACCCTCGCGCCACCATCGTCGTATCCGACTGGAGACAACCAAGACAAGGAGTTTCATCTTGAATGCCAAGACCGGCCAATCAAGGTTAGAACATGACATGGAGACAACGCCTTCAACAAGGTAACAATGCAAGTTCAGCCGCTGCTGAGTCTAACAAATGAAGGCCAAAACAATAGTTTTGACCACAGATATGACGCGATGTTCTAAGCATGATCTTGCAATAGATCTTTCGAAAGCTGCACAATCAGTGCTACACACAAAACCACCATGGTGTCCATCGGATAGGTCGCACCCCTCTCACAACACTGCTCAGAAGTATGCACCAAAGAAGCACATGCCCCACAAAGCCACCTAGCCGACCACCTCATGAGGAGGAGTGTTCCCGCCATTGCCATCAGTGAAAAGAGGTTGTATTGGCGCTAGTAGATGGGTGAGACATCTTCCCACATATCACCGCCAAGACCATTGAGGAGCCGCCAAACTCGTGCCACGAATCTGGCCGCTGCAACCGAAGCTCGAGCCATCCATGTCCGGGCCATCAATCTGCCTATGCGTTGAACCATGTCAGGCACACAACATGCCATATCCAAAGCACAACCACTGAGCACCCAATCTAGCGCAAGCCCCCTTGACAAGCCGAATCCAACTGCAGGGCAGCGCCCGCTGCCACCACAACCATCTGCAACCAGTGTCTTCGCCCCAGCCATGGGAGTACTTTAGCAGCTAGATTTAGGCGAGTATGCCTAAATCTGCCACCATCAACACTACTAGGAAAAGGCCTACTAGTGGCGCATCAGTTTTGCCTACTAATGGCGCACTACTGGTGCGCCACTAGTACCACGCCATTAGTATTTTTTACTAATGGCGCACCACTGGTGCGCCATTAGTATCTGGTATACTAATGGCGCACCACGCCGTGCGCCATTAGTATAGGCCACCACGCGCCATTAGTATCTGGCATACTAATGGCGCACTGTGGGGTGATGCACCATTAGTATGAATATTAGTTATTTTTTACTTTTCTGAATTTTGCACAGGTTACAAAATATATTATTGGACAGAATATAGACAGCACCCCACAGCAAGAGCAGATTCATCGAATATAATAGAAGATTAGTCTCCGAATACAATTCATCATATTAGTCTCCGAATTCAAAGACCGAACAAAGATAGAACATTACAAGTCTCGAGACCGCGAGTAGCGAGTTTGTTGGAAGTAATACTAAGATAGAACATTACAAGTCTTGAACCAACCCTACTTAATTGTTCTTAGCACATGATCATTAGTATTAGACAGGACCTAAATACCCTATTTAAGGTAAAATAGCATAAAACAATATAGACCCTGACTCTCCATTATGGAGAATGGAGATCATCCTGTCTCCAATTCTTGCGCTTCACTTCCTTTTACTTCCAAGAACCTCCTTACGACTGTCCATACATTTTTTTCCATCCTTTGATTTTCATGTCTCCACTTCTTTTAGAAATCTCGTATGGACAGTTGAGATTGTAGGATGACCTGGCTGTATGTTCAAAACATTAAGACTACCTTTCTTATACATCAAATGAGGCACACAATTCTCTGGGATTATCTGATGAAAAACATAGTAATAACTTCATCAAATGAGGCACCCTAAAACCTATGGTTTAATGCAGCAAGAATAAAGGGGCAGTTGATCCTACTTAATTAAGTACTAAGATACCCCGGCCCATGCATTAGTCGCAAGTACCCCATATGTCCTATTTTTAGCAAAGTCATGCTAAAATTTACGGAAAATTTCAGCATGACCTTTGCTGAAAATAGGACATATATGGAGTACCCGAATTTGCCGGAACGGAAGTTAATCGACATTCCAGCAAACTCAAGGGCCTCTCGGGGTACCTGCAAAATCATTATCCCCGCGTAATGAAGTTGCCAATGGGTCATTTCAGAAGATCACAAGTAGCATCATCACAAGTACAAGATCATCACAAGTAGCATCATCAGAAGATCACAAGTAACACACTTTGGTCTTCTAGTTACAAAACAAAACTGACATAATTCTAGATGTCATAATCAGATCAAAATTTCAAACCACACACTTACTTTCAACTATAAACAAAACTGACTTCCTGTTAATGAACAGTGGCTAAAGATATATAAAACTCCATTGCAAATGTGCCATGTCAATAAAACAACTCATGGAAGTAACTACTAGCAGCATGTCATTATCATGGCACTCCACTATATATTTTTATGACAAAATACATCATTATCAGGGCACATTATGGCCATTTTCTTACATGATGCTAACTGTACCTAACTGAATTTTTTGACAGTAGGGCACATTATGGCCATTAGAAGGTTATCCACCTTTGTGAAATTCTGAAGATGCCAAACTACAGTCACCTCAAATCTGTCCTTTGTAAGGTTGACAAGGCAGAATGGCATTACCTCAAACATCATTCGGGAAGCTTGAGGAGGGGTGGTAGTGGAGAGGAGGAACTAATCTGGGACGGCAGTGGAGAGGGCGGCGAGGAGGAGGGGTGGTGACCTTCACGGAGGATCTCTCAACCTCTTTGGAGGAGGGGACCTGCTTCCAAAAGCAAGAAAAACACAATTAATGTGGTTGGCGATCTTACTGCCCAAAATCCACACATGGAGGCTGCTGAATTGAAGATAAAATACAGTTAATGGGAGGCAAACAAGGAGGAGGACTTACCCTTATCGTTGCCGATGAGCGGCGCCTCCAGGTCACGCCGCCGTCGGGGCGGGGGGCGCAGGGCGCGGGGACGTGAGCGGCGGAGGGGGGAAGGTCCGTAGCCCAGCGTCAGCGGCGCTGCCGCCACCGTCGTTCACCAAGACGGAGGGGGTAGCAGGGTAGGACCTGACCGAGACGCCGACGAGGGAGTCGGAGGGGGAGGAGAGCAGGTCGGAGCGCAGCGTCGGCGGCCAAAAGGGGGAGGGCAGGCGGCGTCGGCGGCCAAAACCCTAACGTCGGTGGCGAAATGGAGGAGGGCGGCGGCGGGTGGGGCACGAGGCCGAAGGCGATGGGCGGACGGAGGAGGAGGGGGGCTTACGGGTGGAGGAGATCGGGCGGCGGCGAGGCCCGAGACGGCGAGGCGGGGCGTGGGGGTCGTCGGAGCGGCCGGGTGTGGAGCGAGGGGGAAGTGGAGGGAGGGACGAAGGGATCGGGCGAATTAGGGGAAAGATTACTAATGGCGCACCCACTGGCGGTGCGCCATTAGCTAGAGGGAAATAAACTTAGTAATGACGCACCTAACTAGTAATGGCGCACTGTCTACATGATGCGCCATTAGTATGTTTGGGAAAATGAAAAAAATTGTTACTAATGACGCACCATGTATCTGATGCTCCATTAGTGTCTTCCACAGTAATGGCGCACCTGCACATGGTGCGCCACTGCTATATTATAGTGACGCACCACATGTCAGATGCGCCATTAGTGTTAATTCCATCTATAACCCTTTTCCTAGTAGTGGAACCACCATAGGTGAGCACCGCTTTATCCTTGCAGCCATGCCGACGCGTTGTATGCGCTTGGGTGCCAGCCAGGGGATCCCCTCTGAGTGAAGAGATGAGCCCACCGCCAGATGGGCTTTGACCGATGGACTCATCCGGCGGTGATAGAAAGAGAAGAGGGAGGAGACGGGGGTGACGGTGGCTAGTGTTTCGCTTGAGCCATCCCTGAAGCGACACGGATGTCTATTTAGAAGTGATGAGTAATAGTCAAGTAAGTTTTTTGGAGACCCGTGTCAGGTCTAAAACACCATCTACTCCCTCCGTCCTCAAGTAAGTGGATGTTTAGCATTCGAGATTTGTCCAAAAAAGAGTGTACTTCTATCTTCCCAATGCACCTTGAAGTACAAAAAAAATGCTACCCTCCCATCACACAGGAATCAAACCTAATAACATTTAACACATGGTCTCCTCATTTTCTACATGCGCTTAGCTCATTGGAGGTGGGGGAATTAAAGAGGAGAGAGATAGTGGTCGGCACCTTTCCAATGCATTTTCTACTCCACTCCATAATCTGTCTTAAAATTTCTATGTGTCGACTTAATTGAGGACGGAGGGAGCATCTACTAGTGGAGGGATTATCAAGAAAATTTTCTTATAACAAAAGCTTATTAGAACTCACTCAAAAGGCAATGGAAAGGTAGCAACATTTATATGGCATGAGTCTAACATTTTTCGCAAATTAGTTGCACATTGATGGCCAATAAAACAAGCTAGTTATCAAAAATTTCCAATATTTGAAGCATGGTGGTATGCATATAATTACTTACCAGGGCGAAAAGTTCCTCGTGGAAGGAGGGCCATGACAAAAGCAGAAAAAGAAAGAACTACAATACTCATTATCTCTAGACATAGAATCAACCATTCAGTTGCTGCAAAATTATAGAAATATGGACTTGCATTCTTGTCAACAAGATCCAAATTGTTAGCGAAGAATCGATCTTCTTCCTCAAAGGCCCTTATTTTTATAGCCCCTGAAATTGATTCACCTAAGTGATTTGCTAGGGCAGATTTGCTAGTACCATTGATCCGCATCAATTCCTTGGCCGAGGCTAGATAGTACCCCTACATGACCAAATATAACAGGTTTCAGAAAATGAGAACTTTGAATGCAAAACTGCATGCTCATTCACTCTCGGTCAAAACATCACTTGGTGAATGAATTCAAATAATTATATATATGAGGCTTACAATAAAGAAACATAGTTTAGCCACAGAGAAATAACTTCATACCAATTACCTGCAACCTAATTGCTAAAACTATCATTGGAATGGATACAAACAGAACTTGCCATGTAACAACAGCCAATACCACTAGATTGCTATATGCATTTAAGCTGGCACCGAGGCTAAACATGAAGGCAAATGGAACATCGAGGTCAACGATACTCAAATCAGAAGAGACCTGCATTAGAAGAAAAAGGGAACGAGTTAATCTATCCTGAGAAGAATCTTTTGGTGTAAAACAGAACAAAAAAATAGTTGTATTTGCCATTGGTTTAAGAATTTTTACCCGGCTAAGAACCCGTCCTAGAGGAGTAGAATCAAAAAAGGACATTGATGCACGGAACAACGAATTGAGTAACTCAAAAAATAAGGATCTTGATGTCTGAATCCCAAGAACAACACCTGATAAAGATCTTGATAGAAGAAAAATATCGAGCTAACTCTGATAATGATGTACACAGAAATTAACTTCAGTGTAGTAACATGAGGATTTTGGACATTGGCAGCCATCCATGAATTTTGTGATATTTGTCCAGCAATGAAAATCATGTGAGAAATGATGCAAAAGGATAAATACAGGAATCCTTTGTTCTGGCGCAAGTAAAGCATATAAGGCTTAACACCTGCATCCCCTGTTCCCCTTTCCTCTTTCTTTATCAGTTGATCCGCCAACGATGGCTTCACAGACTCTGTATGAATGCCATCTGTCTCCTTTATTGATACTTCCTTAGATCTTTGAGGGGATATATTGCTATTAAGATCTGAAACACCAATAGTATTTTTATGGGCATTTAGAAGGCCTTTAAATTCTTCACAATCAGCCAATAGATCATGATAAGGTGCAGACTAAATGACCTCTCCGTCTAACATTAACTGACAAAAACATCATTGTGTTAGATGACATCAACAAATAAATCAAGCTAATTACAGATAATATAAATCACAGGGGCACAAATATCATCAGATGGTGACATCAAGTGGACAGAGGTACCAAAATGGAGTCAAATACAGGTAGAAAATCCACTTGGTGTGTCACCAAAAGAACAGTCTTGTCTGATAGAGAACTCACGACATATTCCTGTTACAAAGAGATATGTAAAACAGTTCACACTCTAATAGTAATACAGTCTGCATACACTTGTGTTCATCAACAGCGCTGAAAGGATCATCAAGAAGATAGATGTCTGCATTTTGGTATAGTGCATGAGCAAGCTGAATGCGCTGCTTCTGACCACCACTAAGATTTACTCCTCTCTCCCCAATTTGTGTGCAATCTCCATATGGCAACATTTCAAGGTCCTTGACCAATGAGCACCTCGCGACTGTGTTGTGGTATCTTTCCCGGTCCATCGGCGATCCAAAGAGGATATTGTCTTGCACAGTTCCTGTTTGGATCCATGCATTCTGAGAAATACATGCTATTTTCGCACATATTTGGATCTGAAATGTTATGCAAAGTTCAAGAGTTTGAAATGAAGTTCTTATGAAAAAAATGAACTTTAATTCATATATGCAACATTGTCGAGCATAATTTTCAACAACTTTGCAAACTGAACATGATGTTGTTTGTCAACTGGCTATGTTTCTTCATGTCTAAATGTCTCAATTCTGAATATGACAGATATTTCACTAGACAATGAACTTCTAATAAAACATACCGTGCCTTCAGTTCTGGAGACCTCTCCGAGTACAGCAGCCAAAAGCGTCGACTTACCTGAACCTACCTCTCCACATGTTGCTATTTTTTCTCTAGCTTTGGCTACTAGATTTATATTCTTTAGAGTTGGTTTTGATGTATTCTCTTCCCACGAGAAGCTACACGAATTCGTCGCTATAGGATAATCAATGCCACTATTGTATTTCTTCCTAACTTGTCCATTTAGCTCAGGTGCATCAAGGAACTTTGATATCCGAGTGAAAGCAACCTTAGCTTGTGTCACAATAGCAATAACATCCGGCATCAATATTACAGGGTCTTGCACAAGACGTAGAGTTTCCACAAAGGTGAAGACATTGCTAGCATCAAGAGGTATTTCCAAAAGATAGCATGTTACAAAGGTCGCCGCTGAAACCAAAACAGGAGATGACCAGAACAGGAAACCGTTGTAGGTCCTCCTAAGATGGATGCAGACAACCACTTGTAGTCAACCTCCCTCAATCCTTGATGACCTTCCTGAAGTGAGCTTCCCATGCATAAAGTTTCAAGATCTTCATATGAACTAATGACTCAGACATGGCCTTCAATCTCACATCTTGTGCGTCCATAAGTTTACTCTGAAATTTGTGTTGCAGTCGGGCCAATGGAACGCTGCAGTACAGTGATAATAATGACAACTAAAGATGAAATCATTGCAGCACAAACCGCATTGTATAGAATTGCCAGAGCAATGCAAAGCTGAACACTTGTTGCCCATGTTTGATGGAACCAGTATGGGAATTCCCCAATCTGATATGCATCGACGGTCACATAGTTCATAATTTCCCCAGAAGAGTGCTTCATTTTGGCTGCGCTTGATAGCTTCTGTTGTTTCTTATAAATAGCTGCTGACAGGAGTGACCTCACCTGCAGTCCTAATCTCCGAGTGCGGAAACACCACTGTCTCTATGACAATGATTCACAACACTTGCAGACGAACATTAACGTAGCAAGCACATAGCCTTCGTGTTTATAGGTCCCTTTCCCAAGTGAGACATTGATGAATGCTTTGAGAATTATCGGGCTTGTAGACAAGGTGAGAACCTTGAGCAAAGCAAAGAAACCTGAGACCAAGATGGCACGCTTGTGAGAAGAAACAATAGTCATGTGACTTCCTGCCATTCAGCTTCTCCATGAACATCATGTATTGGTTGCGTGCTCGATCTGTGGCGCCTATAAGTGGTATGTCTTTGTCCTCAAGGGGTTTCTTGTAGCCCATCTTCAATAGAGGATTCAACCACCAAAATGAGGTCTTGCTGAAAAACCCAGCTTTAGCGAAGGGAGTCGCCTGGCTTGCAGAATCAGCTACCACACCTTCTGAAAAAAACAGCTTTAGCATAAGTAGCGGATGTGGTGTACTCCCTACATTCCAAATTATTGAAAGTTCTAGGTTTGTCGTAAGTTGAACTTTTTTAAAGTTTGACCAAGTTTATAGAAAAATATACCAACATCTACAATACCAAATTAGTTTTGTAAAATTCATCATAAAATATATTTTCATACTATATGTACTTGATGTTGGAGATATTACCAAATTGTTCGATAAACTTGGTCAAACTTAAATAAGTTTGACTTAAGACAAACAACTTCAAGTAGTTTTAAATGGAGGTAGTAGCAAGCTATGTAACATGAGGAAGTTGAGGAGAGGATTTACTTGTGAAGGAACCCATATGGGCATGCAATCTCTATTGCTGAATTGCACTTTGAGGTGGATAAGCTCCTGTTGCATCCCTGCACCAATTATGAACAAGAAACTGTAGTTAGGACAATGAACAGATGCCCTTCTTCATGAAGGAGAAGACAAACAAAAGATACTACAAATACCGGTACTGGAGCAAACATCAGAAAGTCTGAATGCTATGAAATTATCTAGAGCGTCATACAGAAATTTGAACACTTGCTCGGAACACAGATCACAGTGCCTCATTAAAATCAAGGAAACCAAAGCTGAAGGAGAAACTGTACTAGCCAGTGATCATCAACTGTACCTTGTTGAGCCAGAGGAGAAGAAACTAGAAGAACTGCTTTGTTTGGCTATAAAAGGTCGTACCCATATTCAAGAATTTCCTCGAAGAAAAGAAAGGCCAGATATCCAAAAATAAGTTCCCCAAAACGGCACCCATTTTCCCTCTTAAGTGATGATGGCAGTGTTGAGTGTTGACTTCTCTAGGCCGCTGCTAGCTGGTGAATAGTAGCACCAAGCTAACAACGTGCCAAATGTTTGGTGTGTACAGGTTTTGTAATCTTCTGTGCAAAAATATTCTATGATATGTTGAGAATCAAATCTTCTGTAACCAACTCCGGTGGCAGGCGTCCATATTAATATACACCGCGCGGCCACCAGATCAATATACTATGCAAACGAAATCACCCAATGCCTCATTTTGTAGATCGAAAGGCCTTTCGCCCAGTTCGCTTTCATAGAAACAAAACAACATCCAAGCCCACTCTTACATCCATCAAAATAAAACCAACTGAAGCAAGATCCACCACCATCAGCTTAACAGGACATAGGCAGAAATAAATCTGAGCATAACAGCGCCGCGTCTTGCCATAGTGGTCCTCGGCCCCAGCAAAAGTGTGGTCCTTCGTTTCTTCGTTGCCAACTGAGCTGGGGAGCTTCCACCATCTTTGCTTCCGTAAGGGAGCAGGCACTTTTTGCAGGATCTGCAAGTTCAGTTAGGGACACAACGGTCTCCTGCGTTTGAGTAACCCCGATGGTCACCGACACATCACCTGTAAACCATACCACAGTAATCAAGCAAAAAAACATGTCATTACATAATTTCCAGGTAGTCGACAACATACCGGCAGTAATCTTATTCAAAGCAGCATTATTGGTATTGTTGAGCCATAGATTCAAAATTAACAAATTCAGAGCATTGAAGCACATTGACAGTTTCTTTCCACACCACTTGTACCACGTGACAACAAGAGAATAGAGGTTGGTAGGTCTCTTTCTCACAACACAACAAACAAGATTCCTCATGCAGGTATATATCACGGGTAAGGAGTTTATTATGGGATAAAAGGCAGACAAAAAACATGTGACAGCCGGGACAAAAAAGCAATGTTTTAAATAGCGGGCTATGACATTTAGCGGCCGCTTCTCCAGGAGCTATGAGAAGCTATAGCGGGCTAAGCCACATTTAGCGGTTTTGCATAAATCATGAAAAAACAAAAAATACTCATACAATTAGCCATCATGTATATTTATAAGAAGTCACAATCTTCTAGTAGTCACTACTTTTGAACCATATAACGCAATTCCAGTCTGTAAATTACTGCTAAGCATTGTGAAATCTGGACAACATGCACATGAACATGACTGCTTGATCAATCTAGTCAGGTGGAGTCGAACTTAATTACTAGATCTACCATGTTTGCGTCTGCTATCTAGCCGGGCCATGGAAACTGGTCTGCTGCAACACCAATCCAACTCTGAATACAACACGTAGGTACTAGTTCAGTTTACAGATTCAGAAAAAGAACATAAATGAACCAAGGAAATAACACAGGGATCGATTCAGATTTTACTGCACATCTGAATCAGTCAGATGGGGTTATTTTCATATGCATCGTGTATTCGTGTATTCATCAGTCATCAACCAATCACTTATCCATACCATTCCATACATTGCTTGTTGTACCAAGAATAGAGGACAAGACAGAGGATAGATGAGCTTGCCTGGCGATGTAGTTTAGCTCGCGGTCGGCCGAGCTTGCGAGCAGCGGGAGAAGCTGCGAGGAGAGGTGGCCGAGCGAGCCACCGCCCGCCAAGATGCATCGCCGGAAGCTGCGGGAGGAGAGGCGACTGTCACGACCTCGTGTCTGCCAGAAGCCATCAAGATTCAGAAGAGAACAGATGAAAGGCAGCGACAACGTGATGCCCAAGTGGACTCCGAAGCCCAGCGGCGCAACAAGGCCAAGCCCAGTCCAGAGCCACTGGACTAGAGTATTTAGTCAGGGTCCGCGAGTGGATGAGGCATCGCTGATGAAAAACATGAGACAGTGTCTCTTATCCTCCTTTTCCTTCCCCTCCAAGCTGCTGCGTCAGCCTTCTATTCCCTAATTCCAGCGAGATGTCGCGAATCTTGTAACTGGAGTTGAGTAATTCAGGCTAGGGTCGTGACATCTGGTATCAGAGCCACTTCGATCCGCTCGATTCTCTTGGATTACCGGGTAAGTCCCTAAGCAAGGCCGAGGCGGAGAGTTCTTTCTCTGCTTCATCAGTCTGAGCAAAGGGTCGGTAATTTCAGAGTGAGTGATCTCGGATATAGTGAGCCATGGAGGCATTGACAGCGGAACTGGCGTAGATGCGCAAGGAGAGCGAGGCCACGACGGCATCGAGCCAATTGCTGCTGACCACATCGAAGAACCTGGGCACCTGGATGCCGACTATCGACTCGTCCATGGACGCGATGCGCAAGTCCTTGGAAGAGGTGACAAGGCGTGTGACGGCTTTGGAGTCCGAGATGCTGATGAGCACACCAGATCCGGCAAGAGGAGCGGGAATCGGCGACCAATTGGGGGACGCCTCCCGGGCGGCCATGGCACCAGCACCGTGTCTGAACAAAAGTAAGAAGCAATTCCCTCAAACTCCTGTTCATTTCGAGATGGGAAATTACACAGGCATGGAGGACAGCGAATGATCAGGCAACAAGGGCCGATTCAGGTCATTGCGAATGCCAAAAACTGATTTCCCTCGATTTGATGGAGAGAATCCGAGATGGTGGAAGGGAGTTTGTGAGAAGTACTTTTCCATGTACCAGGTTCCCCGCAATTCTTGGGCGGCATTTTCTACCATGCATTTCACCGGGAACGCGGCATTGTGGTTACAAACCTATGAGGCAGACCATGAGGTGGAGAGCTGGGAAGAGCTGGTGATGGCCATACACACCAAGTTTGGCAAAGATAAACACCTAAAATATCTGGAAGCATTGGAGAGATGCAAACAAATTGATACCGTGGGAAACTACCATCACAAATTTGAGGAGCTCAGACACAAGGTTTTAGTGCATAACAGGCACTGTGATGAGGCGTTCTTCGTCACCAAGTTCGTGGAAGGGCTGCACCTGAACATCCAGAAAGCCATCAGGTTGCACAACCCAAGAACTGTTAGACATTTTGATGCTACAGTCCAACTCCGACAATGAAAATGATCAGCAGGAGTCTAGCAGTGGAGGAGAGGAATATGTAATGTTGATATCTCAATGTGCCACTAGTGGGGGTGTCGGTAAGAAAACAATCAGGCTACAAGGGTGGATGCATGGCAAGCAAGTGCTGATCCTAGTCGACTCTGGAAGCTCCGGGAGTTTCATTAGCGATAACACTATAAAAGATCTAGGCCTGGAGAAAAAGGAGGTGAGCCCAATCACTGTAACTGTGGCAGATGGGGCAAAACAGTGTGTAGTGAAATGGTGGAAAATTCAGTATGGAAATGCCAAGGACAGGTGTTCCAAACACAATTAAGGGTGTTTGGGCTGTCTGGGTATGACATTATATTGGGAATGGACTGGCTCTCTGAATTCAGTCCAATGTGGATTGACTGGAAGAAAAAGGTCATAAGGTTCAGATATGGGACCAAGAGAATTACACTTAAGGGAGTCAAGGATAACACAACCAAATGTGCCCCAATTTCAGCAGTGGAACTACAGAAGCAAATTCAGGAAAGAGCGGTGGTTCAAGTTGTGCAGCTGTGCTCATTAGAGGACGCTGGGAAAGAGGTGTTGCTGCCACTGAAATAGAACAAGTGTTGTCAGAGCATACCAAAGTGTTTCAGGAGCCACAAGGCTTACCTCCGCACAGGGTCTTTGACCACAAGATTGTGCTTGTTCCGGGGGCACAACCCGTGAATGTGAAACCCTACAGGTACAGTCCCCAGCAGAAGGACGAGATTGAAAGGCAGATCACTGAGATGCTCAAACAAGGAATCATCAAGCCCAACCATAGTCCATTTGCTTCTCCGGTGTTGCTGGTCAAGAAAAAGGACGACAGTTGGAGACTATGTGTGGACTACAGGCATCTGAATGCCACTACTGTCAAGGAACGATATCCCATGTCGGTGGTGGATGAGCTATTGGATGAACTGTCTGGGGCCAAGTACTTCACAAAACTAGACCTCCGAGCTGGGTATCACCAAATAAAAATGGCAGAACAAGATGAGCCAAAAACTGCCTTCAGGACACACCATGGTCACTTCGAATTTAGGGTCATCCCTTTTAGACTCTCTTGTGCTCCAGCTAGATTCCAATTTGCAGCCAACACTATATTCAGCCCAGGAAACAGAAAATTCATTTTGGTATTTGTAGATGACATTTTGATTTTCAGTTGTTCACTGGAAGAGCATGTACAGCATCTCAAGTATGTCTTTCAGACTCTAGAACAAAACAACTTGTATGTGAAGAGAAGCAAGTGCTCCTTTGCCCAGCTGGCTCTTGAATACTTGGGACATATCATCAGTGCACAAGGTGTTTCCACGGATCCTGCCAAGGTGTTTGCAGTAGCCAAGTGGCCACAACCTACTTCTGTCAAGCAGCTAAGAGGATTTCTTGGTATGGCCGGATATTACAGGAAGTTCATAAGAAATTTCGGAGTCATTAGCAAACCGCTGACCAACTTGCTCAGAAAAAATGTGTTGTATATATGGACCTCCCTAGAAGAGCAAGCTTTTCAAACACTCAAGCATGCCCTAGTACAGGCGCCGGTGCTCGCACTGCCAGATTTTACGAAAGAGTTTGTGCTAAAACAGATACCTGCGCAATAGGGGTGGGAGCAGTATTAATGCAACAAGGGCATCCCTTGGCATTCTTCAGTAAGGCACTGGGCCCTAGGAATCAGGCACTTTCCACGTATGACAAGGAGTGCCTAGCTATCATCCTGGCCATTGACAAATGGAAAGCCTATATGCAGCACAACCCCTTTGTCATTCACACGGATCAGAAAAGCTTGGTCCAATTGGGAGACCACAAATTCAACACCCACATCCAACAAAAAGCATTTTTCAAACTCATGGGGCTGCAGTACAAAATCTTCTACAAGCCTGGCATCACCAACAAAGCTGCAGATGCACTATCAAGAAGAGAGCATGACCAGGAGGTTCATGCCATATCTGCTGTCCAACCAAAATGGCTCGACACCGTGATAGAAGGCTATCAGCTAGACCCAAAAGCACAACAATTGCTTACAGAACTGGGTTTGAGAAACACAAATGATAAGGGGTTTTCCCTGGTGAATGGCATCATCAAATACAAAAACAGGGTTTGGCTGGGCACTCACAAGGCAGCTCATGCAGCAGTGCTGTTGGCCCTGCACAGCAGTGCAATGGGAGGGCACTCTGGTTTTCTAGCAACATATCACAGAATCAGAAAACTCTTTGCTTGGCCACACATGAAGGAGGACATCCAGAAATTTGTGCAAACCTGTGAGGTATGTCAGCAGGCCAAGACCGAGCACAACAAATCTCTGGGGCTGCTCCAACCCCACAACATTCCACCTGAAGCCTGGCACACAGTCAGCCTAGACTTCATCGAGGGACTACCAAAGTCGGGCAAGTTTGACGCCATCATGGTGGTGGTGGACAAGTTCTCGAAAGTGGGACACTTCATTCCGTTGAAGCATCCCTTTACTGCTGCCACGGTGGCCCAGATATACATGGATCAGATTTATAGGCTGCACGGTATGCCAGAGGTGCTTATCTCTGACAGGGATAAAATCTTCATTAGCAGTTTTTGGCAACAAATGTTCAATTTGGCGGATATCACCCTCAACATGAGCTCGTCATATCACTCGCAGACGGATGGTCAAACGGAGAGGCTGAACCAATGTTTGGAGACATACTTGCGCTGCATGGTACACTCCAAGCCAAGTCAGTGGGAGAAGTGGCTGCCTCAAGCGAAACATTGGTACAACACAACTTTCCATTCCTCTCTTGGAAGATCACCATTTGAAGTTCTGTATGGGCGCTCCCCCAGAAATTTTGGAGTACCCACAACACCAGAAGGCACAAACCCAGATCTGGCTAGCTGGTTGGAGGAGCGCGCGGAAATGCTGCCTCTGTTCAAACAACATCTAGAGAGGGCCCAACAACGCATGACTTACCAAGCCAACAAGAAACGCCTGGAACGCAGCTTTCAAGTGGGGGATCGCGTTTACTTGAAACTGCAACCCTATGTGCAGCAATCATTGGAATCCCGCAGCTCCCAGAAGCTATCCTTCAGGTATTTCGGGCCGTACACCATTTTGCAGAGAATTGGACCGGTCGCGTACAAGCTGGACCTGCCTCCCAGATCACGCATTCACCCAGTGGTTCACGTCTCGCTGCTGAAGAAGGCGCTTCGAGCAGGGGATATAGACGTCGCATCACTGCCGGTGGCAATGATTGCAGAACAAAAGTTGTGCCAACCAGTTCGGATTTCGGGCGAGAGGTTTATGAAGCAAGGGCACAAGCTCAAGGCACAAGTTCAGGTACAGTGGGAAGGCTTGCAAGAAGATCACACTACCTGGGAGGAGGTGTTCTCCATCGTCGCTGCTTATCCTACGGCACCAGCTTGGGGACAAGTTGTCTCTCCGGGAGGGGGTATTGTCACGACCTCGTGTCTGCCAGAAGCCATCAAGATTCAGAAGAGAACAGATGAAAGGCAGCGACAACGTGATGCCCAAGTGGACTCCGAAGCCCAGCGGCGCAACAAGGCCAAGCCCAGTCCAGAGCCACTGGACTAGAGTATTTAGTCAGGGTCCGCGAGTGGATGAGGCATCGCTGATGAAAAACAAGAGACAGTGTCTCTTATCCTCCTTTTCCTTCCCCTCCAAGCTGCTGCGTCAGCCTTCTATTCCCCAATTCCGGCGAGACGCCGCGAATCTTGTAACTGGAGTTGAGTAATTCAGGCTAGGGTCGTGACAGCGACGAGCTCGGGAGCAACGGGAGAATGGGCGGCCAGGAGCAGCGTGGCCGAGACGCTGCGTCACCCTGAGCACTCGCCGGTGGGTAACCGGGAGCAATAGCCGAGTGTGGCCGTCGTTCGCGGCCGTCCGTAGCGTGGTGTGATTAGGGCGGCTAGGTTAGACTATTCGACCCGCTCACGCGATGTTGGGCCGGCCGGTGGGACAGATAGCGCTAAATGAGATCCAATTTTAAGCATCTCTAGCAAATCCTTAAAAAAAGTCATCCGGCAAAATAACCGCCGGTTTACGGGACGAGGGCGTTTATTTCACTCCGAATAGATCCCGCAAAATCATCCATCCTGTAAAAAGAAAATCCAAAATTCTGCATATTTTGGGTCATTTCCTCTATATCTATAAGATTTGGGACAATTTTTGCTGGGACCTGAAAAATAAAGAACAGTTGGCGGGAGGAAACTTTTAGCTCCCGCCACGGTTGTCCTTGAGCGCGACCTCGCCGAAACACCTCGACACCGACGACCACCGGACCCTAGCTGCCGCCACTGCTGGACCTGCCCCGCGAGCGTCGTGAGGTGTGCGGCCGCAAGCTACACGAGCGAGCTAGCTAGCTAGCTGTTGTTGCCGCCGACGCGAGTGCACGCTCCTCCTCGTGCTGCGGCACCTCCGTCCCAGCCCGCACCTTGTCTCTGAAGGACCCAATTGCAATCTTCATTTTGCTTGTAGGGGGCTTGATGCTATTTCGCAGGGACCTGAAACTATTTATGCAGGATTTGTTCTGCCAACACACACATCATCCCATAGAAATGTTGTATAAATGTTTTATAGTACCCTTTAAAATGATTTTACAGGACGAAGGTTTACGGAATCTGCTAGAGATATTCTTGGCGCTATTAATGTTTCATTTTGCTATTCATACCAGGAGCATTTGTGCCCGGGAGTAAAAACTCCACATCAACCTATAGCTCGCTATTTAAAACTTTGCAAATAAAGTGGCATAATTAATTCAAAATGCGCATCTTCCAAACAATCTGATCTGGTTCAGTTGTCCGGGTTAAGCCACTGACAATCTTCTGTAGGTCTCTCCATTTCAGTAATAATCAGATGAAAATGTTGGTCTTACCCTAGCACAGCAAGACGGCGTCCCATCCCACCACTTCTGCACTCGTCTCCGGCGTGGGGATCAACGGAGATGCACCGATGCGTGAAGCCGTGCTCCTCCTCTCATGGTGGCCGCCTCCTCAATTGCTCACCGACCCGACCTATACTCCGCGTGGGTGGCCCAACCTAAATCCAACCAATGCAAGATTGGCAGCGTGGAGAGGAAAGCGGCTACATTTCATGGCACGACGGCGAAGGGAGAAGGCGTGAATCGATAGTAGGAGCAAAAAATAAGGGAAGGGCTCGACAATTTATAGTCGCGGAGTTAGCCCAAAAGATGCCGACCCATGTTGTAAACCAGAAGGCGGAAACAAAAGAGTAAGTTCGCGCCAACTCCTGTTCCACGACAGCCACTAATCAGCGAGTACTCCTTTAGGAGCCCCTGTAAGAGTCAGTTTTAGTGGGCTGTGAGCGCGCCACTTAGCCGCCACCACATGTCGCGCTCTGAACGCTCCCTTCAAATTTTGTTCTTTTTTCTGTATGTTTTTTCGACTTTTAGACTTTTCGGTTTTCCCTCGGTTTTTCTTTGGTTTTGGACCCAAAAAAATTGGCAACAAAGTGCATTATCTTTTTTTCCTGCGAGAGCACAAATTTACTTCTTGTGGAGGCACGGATTTGCTTCCGCGAGAGACACAGTCGTGCCTTTTAGAAAAAGAAAAAATAAGTATTTTTTCTTTTGGAGATGCACGGATTTACTTCTTGTGAAGGCATGGATTTTCTTCTGCGAGACACACAATCGTGCCTCTTGAAAAATGAAAAAAACAAATGCGTTTTTGTTTTTTTCGTGAGAGGCACAGGTTTACTTCTCATATATGAAAAGATTCGCGAGAGGAACAGATTTGCTTCCACGAGAGGCACATCCAAAAAGGAAAAGATGTCTTTTAAAAAAACTTCAGGGAGAGGCACTAATTTACTTCTCATGTATAAACAAATTTGCTTTTGCAAGAGGTATAATCGTGCCTATCGTAAAAAAAAAGAGCTTTCTTTTTCTTTTTTTTCCGCGAGAGGCACAGGCTTACTCTCTCTGTTCCATAATACTCCGCGAGAGGCACATGTTTTTTTTTTTTTGAAAAAAGTTCGTCGAAACCTATCAACATGGAATCAAGTTTTGAAAATCTCAACGCGAGGAATCCAACGGTGAAAATAGTTTGAAATTTGAACACACGGTTTAAGAGATAAAACATTGAAATAAACGAATCTACAAAAAAAACTCACAGGTTACGACAAGTGGCGCACATGTAGTGCGCCACTTGTCTCAATCTAACGAGGTGTGAGCCACCTTTGCAAAGAGTATTTCTTGATTAGTGATTTCGTTGCTCCGCGCTTAAGCACCCTCTTTTTTTCCTTTTCCTTTTCCTTTTTTAAAGAAGCGCCAGTTTTAGTTTTTTTTTGAGTAATCTCGCAAACTTTATTGAATCAAAGTAATGTCCATAGGTACAATAGTTGGGTCATGAGGATTGCCCAACCAAACATGCCCACCTAAGGAAAGATTACATGCATACTTTGCGAGATTGTGTGCCTCAAAATTGAAGTTTCTACACTCAAATAAAAACTTGCAAGAAGAAAAACTAGAGCTACAAGCTAATATTTCATGTGTGATAGCTGCATTTGGACCAAACGTCCCCTGATTGATATCCTTGACTACACCTTGGCAGTCGGAGGCAATAACCACGGCCTGAGCTTGAAGATCTTCTGCAAGTGCTATCCCCGGTTGACCTTGGGCATGGCCCGTTTAGGCCCCGTTCGGAGCAAAGGATATTAAAACGTAGGAATTTGACAAACCGTAGGAATGGGAAAGGAGAAGAAGAGCGAAACAGAGGATCTAGAAAGCGTAGGAAGCTTGAGAAAAATGAGTTCGGATCGCTGTAGGGAAAACACAGGAGGCAGCTTATGCATGGGCTGTGAAGCATAGATTAAAGTATATTTTATTCGGCGTACAATGCCTTACCTCCAAACTGAAGCAGGCACACAAAGGTATTACTATATTTTACTTGGATCCTCCATGCCGAACGCAGTTCATGGTATTTCCTTCGTTTTGGATTCCTGTGACTTTTCCTTTAAATTCCCGCAAACCGAACAGGCCCTTAACTTCTTTTTTTTATCATTCCCTCAATACGCATGCGTGGCGACTCTATCACGCTTAGTGCGAGTGCCTTTCCGTCTAGCAGAAGGTTTTGCCCCTGCGCTGTAGCTACTGGCCTGACCCACTTTCATCGGTTTTTTTCCTTCGCTGGGACTCGCTCGATCGAGCTGGTTGGTTCGTTCACCTCTCTGGGTGGGTTGGTTGCTGAATAGTTCGTTCCGTTTTCCTTTTTTTTTCCAAAAAAAATAACCTTTTCGTTTTTCTTTGTTAGTTCATGGGTTTTTGGTTTTGTCTTTTCTTTGCTTTTTTTAATCCGTTTTCTTCATTTTTTCTTGGTTTTATTAGGCTTTCTTTTCCTTTCCTTTATTTCTTTCTTAGAAGTTTTTCTTTTTTTCTTAGTTTTCAGCATTTTTCTTTGTTTCTTTCTCAGTTTTCTCAGTTTTCATTTTTTTGAATTAGTTCCTTCGGGTTTTGCTTTTTTTTTATATAGAAAGACTGTAAGGGAACCCCCTACAGTATAATTGGTGCAACAAACTTAAATTGCGAGTATCATGCCTTAAATCTGGGTGGGTGGAAAGGCATCAGCCCCTTCCCACCACTAGGCTATGCATTAGTCTGCGTTTTAGTTTTTTTAGTTTTCTTTGATTTTCTTTTGGGGGGGTTCCTTTTTTTAGTTTTCTTTGCTTTTTCTTTTGGGGTTTTTTGTTGAGTTTCTTCATTTTTCTTTGTTTTTATCGTTTTCACAGGTTTCTTTTTAGAACACATGTTTCATTTTTGTCAGTACACATTCAATATTTTTTGTATATATCTAAAACATTTTTCACATGCACGTTAACATTTTGAAATACCCCTCCCCCCTATCCAGAATTACTCTTAGATTTGTCTACATATGAATGTATCTAGACACGTTAGTGTTAGATATATTTGTATCTACACAAATTTAAGACAATTAATTTAGGACATAGGTAATACATGATTAATATCTTTTGAGAACTTCTATTATTTGACCTTTTCCATACACATGGTGCATCTTATGTATATATCAACATATTTTTCTAATACACATTTAACATTTTTGAAATACAAGATTAAGATATTTGTAATACATGGTCAACATTTTTCTATACGCATTTAATATTTTTCAAATGCTTTATGGCCATTTCTCAAATACAAGATTGACATTTTCTTATTATGAGGTCAACATTTCTTCTATTCGCATTTAAAAAAATTCAAGTGCTTGATTTACATTTTTTAGTATACATGAGAAACATTTTCTCTATACACATTTACCATTTTCCAAATGCTTGGTTAACATTTTTAAAAATGTTTATATAAAGTGTTTTTTGTAATATATCTATAATGTTTGGAAGGATAAGTAAAACTAAAATAAAGCAAAAAAAACGAAAATGAGAAAATGAAAAACAAATGAGGTTGCGGCTTCCAGCGCTCCTGGGCTGGCCCATCTTGCGCTCCACCTTCACGTGAGGCTTCCCTACGTCTCGCTCTAACCATAACGCAGTTCTTTTCAGCCAGTCCTACCGGTTTTCGAAAACTTCTTAAAGGTAGAGGTTCCACCGGTTTTTTCTAGAATTATTTCCCTTTGTTTTTCTTCTTCTTATTTGTTCTTTTCTTTTTGTTTTTCATTTTCTCCCTTTTTGTGGATTTCTTTTCTAATTCATGATTTTCCCCCAAATTTATGAACTTTTATTTCAAATTTGTGAATTTTTAGCCCGTGAATTGTTTTTCAGATTCATGAACTTTTTTTGAGTGCATTCAATTTTAGGTCTGAATTTTTTTCAACTTCGTGAACTTTGTTTTCAAACTTCATGGTATTTTTTAAAATTCCACAAAGTTTTCTCAAATCTCGTGAACTTTTTCAAATTTCCTGACCTTTACATTTGAACTATTTCCAAATTTGTTAACTTTTTCTATTTCATTTAGTTTCTCCCATTTTTGCAAACTTTTTTCGAATTTGTGAAGTTTTTTCAAATATCGTGATCTTATTTAAAAACAAACTTTTTCCCAATTTTCATGAAATTTTTTAAAATTTTGATTTTTTAATTATTCAAACTTGTTTGTTCAAATTTTTTAGAACTTAATGGTTGGTGATCAACCCATCAATAGGGGGCGGTCAAAGGTTGAGTCAAATCCGTGAATTTTTTTCTTTGTAGAATTTATGATTTTTTATATGTTTACATCTTACGAAACAAGATCCTGTTTTTTCTTTTAGCGAACAGTAATGGGACGGCCTGCAAGCACACACGTGAGCGCCAGGTCGCGCAAGTAGCGCTTAAGGCACTAAAGAGAGGCTCTCTGCGTTCGCACCATATTGCGCTCATCTCGTCTTCTCGAACTCATGAAAAATCGAACACGGCGGCCGACGGGATCCGCGCCACCTTTCCCCGCTGGCATGGCCGGAGAGAATTAGGAATGTTTGGCATCGAGGATGGAACGTGAAGGATTCTAGGATGGCCATGTCAGGCGCATGCCGGTGATGCGCTAATTGGCCTTTTCACTATTTATTTTAGGATGGCCATGTCTGGGTTCAAGTCTTACACTCGATATTGGTGCTTGCATTATTCCTGGATTTATTTTAGGCTTCCGGCGATGTGCATTCAATGGGAGGAGAATTTTCAGTCGACTACGAGACGTCTGTGATGACTTCGTAAAATCTCAAGATGTTATGCCGGCTCAGTCACTTGGAGGTGCTCAACTGCTCATAAGGTAGGGTGTGCATGTGTGCGTTCATAGAGAGTGAATGTATGCTCGTGTATGTCAATGACTTCAATTGTACCGTGTTAAAAAAAAGACTGGTATGAACAACAGTCGGTGAATTGTGCCATTCACACAGGGGAGGGCTTACTCCTACATTTTTCAGAATCCAGCGAAGCAAAGAAGCACAAAGGTGCAGGTACCCATTTAAAAAGTTAAAAAATATCCAATTTTGTTAATCAATAGTCATTCTTGGATTAGAAGATTTTTCTTCATAGTGAAAAAGTAGAATGAGAAAGCTAATGAACCTTAAATCCACCCTCGGAATTTACAAAGTCGACGGATTTTCCTTTTGCTACGCTCTGCACGTGCAACCTCGGGGATTTTGCTAGTTCAATGTGGAAACAGGGCCTTTATGTCCAACAAAAAAATTTAGACACGATGCAACCGATCCACTGATTCAGCCACGTCATTCAAAACCATGAACATGTGCAGAAACAACCCAATCCATGTGCAGAAACAACGCATTGGATCCTATCTATACAATGGCATCCTTTCCTCCCAAGTTTCTTTCTCAAACAGATCACAGTGCTCTGTCTCCAGTGTACAAACAAAAGCAAATACTCCGGATATGCATCGCAATATAAATAGGCAAGGTGCTTTCCGTTGGAGAAATACATCGACAACTGAAACCAATCAGATATATTTACATTGCATAGCCTGAAACCTCATGTATAAAGTCGACGCATTCAGCACAAGCTTGCTAAGCTGCTGTAAATGATGAGGAAGTGAATGCACTATCTAGTCGACAAAGGACTTGACCAAACACGTATCTGAAACTCGTATCGCAGGCAGAGGTTGCAGATTTGAAGTCCCTCCAATTTAGCGTTCTATATTTTATTACTGGAGCAAGGAGAAATCTTCAGGGATTTACTCTGTTCAGCTTCACCAGTCCAGCGTATTGCACAGAATTTCTGGTAGCAATAGATATCAAACGAAATTTTCAGGAAACTGACCAATACTCATTGACCAGAGATCAATTCAGGGATTATTGTATATCTTCAGGCATAACACTTTTTCCTAAGAGCTGATTTATCAAGTGAGCAATCAAAATCTGCAGTCTCTTCTAAATATCTGTGTTCGATGTGTGTGACCGGTACTCCTCGACCAGCTTGCAAAAGAGAGATCCTTCAGTTTCCATGAGCTTTGTAGGTTTGTCATACTCCACTGCTTTCCCTGGAAGTGTTCATATATAACTCATTAGTATGGGAAAGATCCAGAATACATTTCGCTTCAACTACAGTTTGTACATTCCATATTAATTTCGGGTCAATAAGACGATGAGTTCTACAAACAGGTCACTGTATGTTTCTTATAAATTGCTGGTAAGAGAAACATACCGTCGCTCATTGCAAGTACCATATCGCAGTCCATAACTGTTGGTATACGGTGGGCCACTGTAATAACAGTGGAATATTTGAATTCTGTTCGGATCGTTTTCTGAAGGATAGCATCTGTTGCATTGTCTATAGAGGCTGTCGCTTCATCAAGAACCAAGATGCGGCATCTTCTCAGAAGTGCGCGTCCCAGACAGAAGAGCTGCCTTTGGCCCATACTCCAGTTCGACCCGTCTTGCACAACTATTATGATGAGATCTTGATCAGTACTATGAATGAGACAGTTCCAACACCATGCTAGCAAAAGGATATAGCTAAATATGTCTAGGATTACTAACATTTTGACATATTTATTGTCACATGTATTTTCACACCTATTTTCAGTTTCTAAAATCATTTGTTACAGCAGAGTTTTCTGTTTAGCCAATTTATTGTTTTAAAAAATAAACTACATAAACCAAAAAAAAAGATGAATTGAAGTTTCCTACCATGTGAATCCAATCCATGTTCCTTCTCCCGGACAGCTTCAAGAAGTTGACATTTGTCAAGAACCTGCAGCATAATAACAATTAGAGTAACCACATTAGTGACTCCCTTTGAAATGTACATATGCCATAAACTGAGAAACGGGGGCTCTAATCCTAAGCTCAGCTTCAAGAGGTGTAGCTTTACACTCCTACCAGGCCATCACCCTTGTTTGAGTTCTCCTGAACTAAAATTTGGGTACATATTTCTTCAATCAGTAAAAAATTGTCTAGTTCCTCCTAAGCAATCTAGTTTTACTTTCTGAAAGCGCTAGGTATATCAAAGTAACTGGGCTGAATTCATATTGAATTGCAACAATACTAAAAGAGGACTGCCTCATGATTAAAGATCACATCAGGTTCTTGTCAACGGCCTGTACATATATACATGTACATGTGGTAACTGTGCAGGAAACCACTGGGGAAAATACGCAGGCTATGCATGGAAAGTGATATAACTCTTGACACCCCCAGCCCCTGGCCTTGGATCCATAACACTGAGTTTGGAGAGATAAAATTACTGTTGAAAGCCACGAGCCACAAGACTAGCTTTGTAGCATTCAAGAGAACCATCAGAGAGAGTCTTAACCTTGTAGACCCACTTACAAATGATTGGACAAACATGGGGAGGAAGAGAAACAAGATCCCACGTGTCAGTACGCTTAAGAACAGTAACTCTGCCTTCGCAAGCTGCCATTTGGATGAACACCAACATCATGATAATAAGTTCGCTCTAGAACAACTACGCTAGTGCTAGAAAAAACACACCAGTCATCAGGCGGAAGCAGGCGATGACGTAAGCCACAAGTAGGCTGAGTCAAGGAAGATGGCACATGAGAAGCAGATGGCTTATTAGTAGAATCATCCACAACACATGGACAACGAGTATAATAATGAGAAAAGGAGGGAAGAATAGGAGGAGGAAGAGGTGCATCGATCATCGGCATTCTCAAGAAGATGACGATGCTTACGCTCAGCCACACCATTTTGAGCATGAGCACCAGGATAAGAAAACCGAGAAAGAGTATCCTACTCAGCAAGGACACCACGTAACATCTTGGAGATATATTCTCCAATAGAGTCAGCATGAAACAGGCGAATAGGCATAGAGAACTGATTGTGAACCATGGCAGCAAAACACTTATATAGAGAGATAAACTCACTGCAAGAAGGCATAAACTAAAGCCAAGTATAGCAAGAGAAATCATCTAAAAGATACCAAAGGAGTAATATAGTATTGATGGCCCCCTTCCGAAGCGAAGGGGGACAGACCCCATACATCAGAATGAATTAAATCAAAAGGACGTTGAGCACTGACTCACTAGTATGATAGGCTAATTGAATCTGTTTGCCAAACCTACAAACCTGACACTCTAAAGATATTTCTCCTAAGATAGACCCTAGAAGACCTCGAAGAACTAAAGATGATAGACAAGAACCAAAAAGATGACCTAGTCAGTGATGCCACTGCTGAAAGGAACCAGTAGGTAAAGCGACAGAAGCAAAGGGATTGGCGACAATGGTGGCAACAGAAGGAACGTGAAGCCAGTCTAACTCCGAAAGACCCTGGAAGTCATGGTGGCGACGCCCAACACCAAGCAGGGTACACGCGCGACCATCCTAAACAAAACAAGAATTAACGTTAAGAATGACATGACAACCATAATCAGTAAGTTGACCAATAGAAAACAGGTTCATGGTAAGTCAGGGAACATGAGCAACATCAGTAACAGAAAAAGAAGAAGTGTTTAGAGTTCCTTGACTAGCAACATAAAGAGGAGCACCATCATATGTGATAACATGAACAGGAAAATCGAGGGGTCTAAGAGAGGACAAGGTGTAAGCATCAAAAGACAAATGAAAAGAAGCTCCATAATCCAGAAACTATGGATGTACCTGACCTATGTAGGTGGTGCTCGCGGAGTGCCAGAAGCATTAGTCACAAAACCTATAGTACTCGCCAAAGAAGAACCTGAAGGGGCAAGCAAACGCTTAACTCTCACAATATCCTGCTCAATCAAGACAATGGGTGAGGGTCTCGCAGTAGAAGCACGGTCCCAGAAGAAGATGTGTGTGCTTTGTTGCACTTGTCCCGCTTCTTCGTGAAGCAATCAGACTCGGGGTGACCATCCTTGTTGCAGTAGCCACAATGAGCATGAGAGCTACCCTCACCACCACCCGGAGGAGTTGGCAGGAGTGCCAGAGCATTGGGCGAGAAAGAGCCGATGCACCATACATCATAACAGGAGCATGAACAACAAGCACAAAGGGAGAGCTCAAGTAAACCAGCACCACGTAGGCGAGACTCCTCAGCACGAATCTCAGAAAGCGACTCCACAAGAGAAACACAACCACGAGCAAACAGCTGAGCGTGCATTGTGGAGCCGAGACAAGAACTTGTAGACATGATGAAACTCCTTACTCCTGGTGTGATTGCACAACCTAGCCGCGCTGGAAAGTACCACGACGAGCAGTGCGAAGAGAGTCAAGTTGGCGCTAGATAACAAAACTTTGTGCATAGAAATCATTAACAATGGAGGCACCCTGCTAAAGAGCTAGCATGCTCCTGGCGGACCATAAACAAGTATAAGGCACCACCAGAGGGATGTTAGCGCTGGCGAAAACGGGTCCACATCTCGAAGACGGTAGTGAGGCCCATAAAGTAAGAGGCAAACTGAGGCAGAACACTATATGTGAGAGCAACCACGACATGAGCATCATCATTGAATCACTAAGTATAAGCAGATAGAGCATCATGGTAAGTGGGAAGAGCCTCCTCATATGTCAGCACCTTCTAGTCAAACCGCAACATCAATAGCAACCTTAGTTGCATCCGCGGCAAGAGCCGGTGTCACCGGCGGGGTAGGAGTCACAAGAGGAACCAGGTGCGGCGAACATGGGACCTCACCAGAAAGAACACCCTAGAGAAGAACGCCACGCATATGAATGCACATAAAGGCAACAACTGTTAGCACCACCAATAATTATCGGGCAATGAGGGATGGCAACATAGGCTGACGACGAAGGCATGGTACTTGTTTTTTGCGGGAGGAGTGGGCGACGCATCGAGAGGCCGACAGTTGGTGGCCAGGAGGCACGGCTGTGGACCAGATTGAACTGGGGGCAGAACGGCATGAGGAGGGTTTGGTGCAAAATTAGGAGATGACGAAGGCGGGTGGTGGTGTGTGTCTAGGAAGGCGACGGTGCAAGCCGGTGGGGATAGGGCAGTGCAGATCGAGGAACTGGTGAGATGGACCGGGGCGCGGTTGGCAAGACGGGGCAGATCGAGCAAGACACTTTGGGTCGAGCGAGGCAGGTTGGGTGGAGTTGGTTGAATAGGGGCAGGAAGAGAGGAAGCAGCCGCAGAAGAGAACTGCCGCAGCCAGCAGCATAGCCATCGAAGACGAGGAAGCGACGGCGCGCTAGAGGATCAAGCACGAGTTGACCGTACAAAAAAAGAACTAGGGCTCTAATACCATGCATGTTAGTAAATATGCAACTTGTATTTCCTAGGAAACCCCTCGCACAACGGGAAACACATGCTATACATGGAACATAATATAACTCTTTCGGTAATGATACCTTATCATCATAATCTTATCTTATCATTGAGTAAGATGAGAAAAGTCAACATTGTTAGTTGTGTATAATCTTACCTCCCATATTTGTTCATCTAAGAATTGCCCAAGAGGATCTAGATTGTATCTTATTGTGCCCTGAAAAAGTGTAGGATCTTGTGGAATGATACCCAAACGTGAACGCAGATCATGTAAGCCTATCATAGTGATATCCACAGAGTCAATAATTACTTTCCCTTCGGCAGGTTCAACAAGACGAAACAATGCACCAATTAAGGTTGTCTTCCCACTTCCTGTTCGGCCAACTATACCAATCTTATCTCCACCTTCAAACTTGCAAGTGATTCCATGTAGTACAAGTGGAAGATCTATCCTATACCTGATCTGTCAAATGAAAATCAATTGCATACATCTGTAAGAAGTGTTAATACAATTTTTTACCTTGTAAGGTGTACATGTAGATATTTATGTCAAATTACCTTCAAATCCCTAATCTCCACATTGCCATTTTGGGGCCAATCTGGTAACGGTCGATTTTCTTCAACAACTTCTGTTGCTTCACTTTGTATGTCCATGTACTGGTTCACCCGTTCGACTGATATTATTTGATTCCCAAGGTTGCATTGGAATTGAACAGAGGCAACAAACATAATGTTTAAGGAAAGACCATAGGACAATGCCATTCCCACAAAACCTGTGAAGGTACCAAAGCGAGGAATTAGTTCTACTATTTGTAATATTAATGCCCTTGGAATTAATTCTACTATGATAGTATCAAATACTTTATTTAGTTAATTTCGACACATGAGCATTAGGACTAAAACTGCATCTTCATAAAAGATACAAGCATATACATAAAATCATCAGAACAAGTGGTAGCTTGAGAACATATGGTGTTTTATATTCACCTTATTTTGCCTGGCAGAATGCAGCAAATGTATTTTTCTTGGAACAATAAACATTATTACCTCAGTTCATATATACAAGGCGTTATAGAACATATTCAGTCGAAAATTTATAACTTAGTACAACTTTGTACTAAATCAGTGGTACTTATTTTGGGACAGAGGAAGTATTATATAAGTAAAAAGTATTTGCACTCGTAGGTCAAAATACTATCATTAGATTTTTCATCAATATTATTTCCATACTATAACTCTCTTCTAGTTTTCTACAAACATATACATATAAAAAGTACGGTTCAAATAAGTTTGCCAGAACCCATGTCATGTGTGAAACGACATCTATTTACGAGTGGAGGAGTCAATGAAAAGGTACCAACATTTACGTGTCAGTGCATCTAAGATCTAACACCTTAATTTGCAAATCAGATACAAGCAACAATGGCCATAGAATGAGCTGGCTACTCAATTTTGTCCAAATATTTCAATCACCATGGTGTTCATATAATTGCTTACCGGGGCTAAAGGTTCCTTGAGGAAGAAGGGCCATGACAAAGGCAGAAAAAGAAAGAACTGCGGCGCTCATTATCTCCAGACGTTGAATCAACCATTCAGTTGCTGCAAAATTATAGAAATATGGACTAGCATTCATGTCAACAAGATCCAAATTTTTAGCAAAGAAACGATCTTCTTCCTCAAAGGCCCTGATTGTTATAGCCCCTGAAATCGATTCACCCAAGTGATTTGCTAGAGCAGACTTGGTAGTACCATTGATCCGCATCAATTCCTTGGCCGAGGCAAGATAGTACCTCTGCATGACCAAACATAACAAGTTTCGGTTAATGAGAACACTTAATGCAAAACTGTAGGCTCATTCACTCACGGACTAAAATAGCAGCACAGAACATCAATTGGTGATTGAAATCGAATAATCTTACACATGAGCCTTACCCACAAAGAAAAAAAGTCATATCGATTACCTGCAACCAAATTGCCAAAACTATCATTGGTACGGCTATGAACAGAACTTGCCACATAATAACAACCAATACCCCTAGATTGCTATATGCAATTAGGCTGCCACCAAGGCTAAGCGCAAAGGCAAATGGAAAATCAAGGTCAATGATACTCAAATCTGAAGAGACCTGTAGTAGAAGAAAAAGAGAAGGAGTTAATCTATCGTAAGAAATATCTCTGGTGTAACACGTAACTGAAATTTAATGTATTTTCCATTCATTGAGAATTCTTACCCGGCTAAGAACCCTTCCTAGAGGAGTAGAGTCAAAAAAGGACATTGGTGCATGGAACAATGAATTGAGCAACTGGGAAAATATGGATCTTGATGTCTGGATCCCAAGAACCACGACCAGCAAATATCTTGATAGCAAGAAGAACATTGTGCAAACTCCGGTAATAATGTACACGGAAATTAACTTCAGCGCACTAACATGAGGATTCTGAACATTAGCAGCCATCCACCAATTCTGTAATATTTGCCCAGCTACAAAAAATGTGTGGGAAATCATTGACAACGAGAAATACAGGAGGCCTTTGTTCTGGCGCAGGTAAAGCATATAAGGCTTAACACCTGCATCCCCTGTTTCTCTTTCCTCTTTCTTGATCAGTTGATCTGCCGGCGATAGCTTCCCAGACTCTGTATATCTACTTCGATGAATATCAAGTGTCTCCTTTATTGATACTTCCTTAGGTCTTTGAGTGGGTTTGCTGTTATTAAGATCCGAAACTCCAATAATATCTTTATGGGCACTTACAAGGTCTTCAAATTCTTCACAATCTACCAATAGGTCTTGATAAGGTGCAGACCGAATAACCTCTCCATGTGACATAAACTGCCAAGAATCATCAATAGTTTTAGATGACACTAAAAATTAAATAAAGCTAATTACAGATAAATATCTAATTCTTCGAAGTGGAGAGAAGTACCAAAATGGAGTCAAATATGGGTAGAAAATCCACTTGGTGCGTCACCAAAAGAACAGTCTTCTCTGATAGTGCACTCATGACATATTCCTGTTAGAAAGAGCTTTGTAAAACAGTTCACGATCAAATAGAAATAGAAATAGAAATAGAATCCTTACATTGAAAAGACTTGTGGCTGTATGGGCATCAACAGCACTGAAAGGGTCATCAAGAAGATAGATGTCTGCATTTTGGTATAGTGCACGAGCAAGCTGGACGCGCTGCTTCTGACCACCACTAAGATTTACTCCTCTCTCCCCAATTTGAGTGCAATCTCCATATGGCAACATTTCAAGATCCTTGACCAACGAACACCTCATGAGTGTGTTGTGGTATCTTTCCTCATCCATCGACGATCCAAAGAGAATATTGTCTCGCACAGTTCCTGATTGGATCCATGCATTCTGAGAAATATATGCTATCTTCCCGCAGACTTGGATCTGGAAATTTTATGCAAAGATCATTAATTTTATATAAAGCTGTTACGAAAAAATGAATTCATTAACATACTTCATGTTGGAAAATATTGTCAAGCATAATTTTCATAAATTGCAAACCAAACATGATGCAGTTGTCAACATAACATGGATATGGCAGCTATTTCTTTAACATATGAAGTTAGTAAAAATTCATACCATGCCTTCAGTTTTTGGTACCTCTCCGAGTACAGCAGCCAAAAGCGTCGACTTTCCTGATCCTACCTCTCCACAAATCGCAATCTTTTCTCCACCTTTGACAATCAGATTTATATTATTTAGAGTTGGTTTTGATGTGTTCTCGTCCCACGAGAAGCTACACAGATTCATCTCTATAGGGTAATCAATGCCAACAAAGTATTTTTTCCTAACTTGCCCGTTTAGCTCAGGTGCATCAAGGAACTTTGATATCCGAGTGAACGCAACCTTAGCTTGTATCACAACTGCAATAACTTCTGGTACTAACCTTATTGGTTCTTGCACAAGACGTAGAGTTGCCACAAAGGTGAAGACATTGCTAGCATCAAGAGGGATTTTCAAAAGATAGCATGTCAGAAAGGTCGCTGCCGAAACCAAAACAGGTGAAGACCAGAACATGAAAGTGTTGTATGCCCTCATAAGCTGAAATGCTGACAACAACTTGTACTCAACCTTTCTCAGCCCCTCGATGACCTTCTTGAAGTGAACTTCCCAAGCATACAGTTTCAAGATCTTCATATGAACCAATGACTCAGACATGGCTTTCAATCTCACATCTTGTGCTTCCATAAGTTTAGTCTTGCATTTGTGTTGCAGTCTAGCCAATGGAACGTTGCACAGTACGGTCAGAATGATGACAACCAAAGATGAAATCATTGCAGCACCAACCGCATTGTATAGAATTGCCAGAGCAATGCAAAGCTGAACACTTGTTGTCCATGTTTGATGGAACCAGTATGGGGATTCTCCAATCCGATATGCATCGACAGTCACATAGTTTATAATGTTTCCAGAGGAGTGCTTCACTTTTGCTGCATTTGATAGCTTTTGTTGTTTCTTATAAATAGCTGCCGACAGGAGTGACCTCACCTGCAGTCCTAATCTCCGAGTGCGGAAATACCACTGTCTCTGTGACAAAGATTCACAGCATTTGCAAATGAACAGTAACGCAGCAAGCACATAACCTTCGTGTTTAAAGGTCCCTTTCCCAAGTGATACATTGATGAATGCCTTGAGAATAATTGGGCCCGTTGATACGGCAAGAACCCTGAGCAAAGCAAAGAAACCCGAGACCAAGATGGCACGCCTGTGACAGGAAACAATAGTCCAGAAGAATGATGGTGTGGCGTGTGACGACGACTGCTTCTTTCCATTCAGCTTCTCCATGAACATCGAGTACTGGTTGCATGCTCGATCTGTGGCGCCTAGAAGTGGCATGTCTTTGTCCTCAAGGGGTTTCTTGTAGCCCATCTTCATTAGAGGATTCAACCACCAAAATGACATCTTGCTGAAAACCCCAGCTTTAGCAAAGGGAGTCACCTGACTCTCAGAATCAGCTACCTCTTCGTCTGAAAAAATAATAGCTTTAGCAAAGGTAGCAGAAGTGATGCGGCTAGCTATGTAAGATGAGGAAATTGAAGAGAGGATTTACCTGTGAGGGAACCCATCTGTGTGCGCAATCTCTGTTGCTCCCAGGTGGACAAGCTCCTGTTGCAGCCCTGCACCAACCATGAACAGAGAACTAGTTAGGACTTAGGACAGAGAACAGATACTCTTTCTCTATGAAGGAGCAGACGAGGAACAGATACTACAAATACTGGTACAAGAGCAACCTCAGAGTCCAAAATCCAAATCCCATGAAATTATCTAGAGGGGACGCGCAGAAATTTGAACACTCGCTCGGAACACAAAGATCACATTGCCACATAAAAATAAAAGAAACCCAAAGCTGAAGAAGAAAACTGCACTGTTTTGTTTGGCTACAAGAACTGTTTTGTTTGGCTAAGAAAGATCGACAGGAAAAGCAACAAATTGCGCCCGTATTGCAACCTAACCTATGAAGCAATGGGCCGGTAGTAGCGCCTCAAGTTGGGAATGAGCCGGCCCGCTCTGGCCCGGACCTGGTCCCTGGTGGCCCCTATAATCTACACAGGGATATGGGACCGACCCAATGGTCCAGGAGTGACTCTGGCCCCATGTCCCATTGTGCGATATGGTCCGACCCAAATAATACATGAGAACTTTCATGATCACTATAATTCAAGAATATGTTTCATTACCAGAACATGTCTAATCAACAAAACATGCATGATTACATCACTAGGGCACACTGAAAAGAAAATCAGGACAAAATCCTCAGCCATGACATGATCACACGACAACAACCTGATGAACATAGATAAACATTTTATCGCTCTAAATCACCCCAAAATCAACTTCAGATTAATGAATCTACTTATGCTTCAAACCAACTGATACATACCTGTGCACAAAGGACACGGCGCCCTCCGCCTCCTCCTCCTCCTTGCCCCGAGCTTGTTGTCCGTCCAAGCTATATAAGCTGCAGGGCTCGGCGCCGCAAGCTCTTTTATTGCCACGACCACGAGGACGTCGCTGACAACGTGCGGACTCGATATGTTCGTGTGTGCAAGTTTTGTAATCTCCTGTGATACGTTGAGATCGGCAGCTTGAGAATCAAATCTTCTGCAAATGATTCCGGTGGTATCAATATACACCACACGCAGGGGCCTCCATATTAATATAGTACTAGTATGCAGATTGCACAAGGGATCACCTCACATGCCACATTATGTACTCCTGTTCCACTGCACAGAGACGAAGCAGCATCCACCAGGTCAACTCTTAACAGCCATCCATTCAAAAATAACCAGCTGAAGCAGCATCCATCCATCAGCGGCGCTGGTGCAGAGGAACTTGGCCACGAGGGCGGCGCATCAGCGGTGGAGAAGCCGAGGCCGGGCCTTGAGTGCCTGGGCTCAGGTGAGGCCGCAGGTTCGGAGGAGGTAGTCATCGAAGGAGGCGGTATGGTGATGGGAGAAGAGAAGAGGCAGGCCATGATGCAGCTTCGGAGGCGGAGTATTATTTCTAGTAGCAGCAACGGCACCGCCTCATACCTCTGCTGCACTTCTCGCCGGAACCAGCCAGCCGCCGTCGCCCCGTCGCACAGCTGCCACTCCACACCATGCTGTGAGAGGAGACATACCAGCAACAGCTCGATGGTGAGTTGCGGCGCGCTGGGGCAGACACACTTGTGCCCTCCAAGATCATCAGAGCCACTTGATAGAAATGGGACTGGGCCTCATGGGCCAATAGGGATACACCAAATACAGTTTCAACTATCTTTGTGGCTCTGTAGGAACTCGCAGCCCGTTATGCCAGCCGCAACATAAAAGACATCGAAGCATATCCATTGATGAAATACAAACGCAAAGCAAAGCAAAGCTGCTTCCCATCGATGAAATACATTGAAGCATATCCAAAAATGAAACCAACACAAAGGCAGTTCTTTACATTGCCTAATCTTGAACCTCAATCATAAAGCCAATGCATTCAGCATAAACATGCTAAACGACTCGACCATGACACTGTCAGCAAAACACATATGCTCAGCTTGTATCGCAGGCAGAGGTTGCAGATAGCGGGGAAATCTTCAGGGTTTGATTACTGGAGCGCGGAAATCTTCAGGGATTTACTATCTTCAGCTTCACCAATTCCAAAGAGCAGCAGCAGTCCACCATGTATTGCACAGAATTTCTGGTACCAATACATAGCAAAAGAAATCCAGACAGTACCGTCTTTAATTCCTATTCCAAACAGATGGATCCCTCTGAGGTAGCATAGAGTATCATTATTTTCAAAAAGCTGATTTATCTTTTATCTCTTGGAAAGCTGCAGATGAAAATTGGCAGTCTCTTCTAAATATTTCCGTTCGATGTGTATGACCAGTACTCGTTGACCAGGTTGCGGAAGAGAGATCCTTCAGTTTCCATGAGCTTTATAGGTTTGTCATACTCCACTACTCTCCCTGGAAGTGTTCATATATACCTCATTAGTATGGGAAAGATCCACAATAAATATTTGGTTCCAAGTATTTTTTTTTTAGAAAAGGAGGATGACCCCCGGCCTCTGCATCTGGGTGATGCATACGGCCACTTTATTAATTATTCTCACAAGACCTTACAAAGTATTTGGTTCCAAGTATAATTCAAATATTTCATATTGATTGGTTCTGCTCAATAAGACAACGAGTCCTATAAGCAGGTCACTATATTTCTTATAAGTTGCCGGTAAGAGAAACATACCATCGCTCATTGCAAGTACCATATCGCAGTCCATAACTGTTGGTATACGATGTGCAACTGTAATAACAGTACAATATTTGAATTCTGTCCGGATTGTTTTCTGAAGGACAGCATCTGTTGCATTGTCTAGAGGCTGTGGCTTCATCCAGAACTAAGATGCGACATCTTCTCAGAAGTGCACGTCCCAGACAGAAGAGCTGCCTTTGGCCCATACTCCAGTTTGACCCGTCTTCCACAACTATTAAGACAAGATCTTGATCAGTACTATGAATGAAATAGTTCCAAACATCATGCTAGCAAAAAGATGAGAGCCATTAAGGGTCCGATTCATGGTTGGAGATTAATCCATTGGTGGGTTCGAAGTACTTGGGTCTGCACCCTCCTCTATTGGCGGGGAATACGCCTAGGACTAATAACAGTTTGACATATTTAGTGGCACATGTACTGTCACAGCTATTCAATTTCTGAAATGATTAGAGCAGAGTTTCTGTTTGCGCAAGTTATTAGTATCCAAAATGAACTCCAGAAAAGAAACTATAGATGTAAGTGAAGTTTCCTACCATGTGAATCCAATCCTTGTTCCTTCTCCTGGACAGCTTCAAGAAGTTGACATTTGTCAAGAACCTGCAGCATAATAATAGATGAAGCAACCACTTTAGTATATTAATTTTGAGAAAGGGGGCTCAGTTGTTCAACCAATGTGTTTTGAGTCCTCAACTCGAATTTGGGTGCTTACTATAAACAAAAGTCTGAACTGATGGAGAAGGTTGGGTAATTCAAATATACTTCAACACTTATTTCTTTGATCAACAAAAATTTATCTAGTTCTTCCAATTAACTTTATTGTGAGAAATGCAACTTGTCTTTTGAGATTCCTCTAATTCACTTTATTCGGCCCATTTTGATAATGTGCTGAACTTTCTAAAATCTTAGGTATATATCAAAGTAACTGAGCTGAACTACCACAGTACTACGAGGACCACCTCATGATTATTAAACAATAAACATACATCAGGTTCTTTCAGTGTGATACCTTTTCATCATTATCTTATCTGATCATTGGGCAAGAGAGAAAAAGAAACATAGACGTGCACATCTTACCTCCCATATTTGTTGATCTGAGAATTGCCCAAGAGGATCTAGATTGTATCTTACTGTACCCTGAAAAAGTGTTGGATCTTGTGGAATGATACCCAAATGCGAACGCAGATCATGCAAGCCTATTGTACTGATGTCCACGGAGTCTATAATTATTTTCCCTTCGGCGGGTTCAACAAGACGAAACAATGCACCAATTAATGTTGTCTTGCCACTTCCTGTTCGACCAACTATACCAATCTTATTTCCAGCTTCAAACCTGCAAGTGATTCCATGTAGCACAAGGGAAGCATCTTTCCTATACCTGATCTGTCAGATGAAAATCAATTGCATACATCTGTTAGAAGTGTTAATAGAATACTTTTTTTACCTTGCAAGGTGCACGTGCAAATATTTATATCTGTTACCTGCAAATCCCTAATATCCACATTGCCATGTTGGGGCCAATCTGATAACGGTCGATTTTCTTCAACAACTTCTGCTGCTTCACTTTGTATGTCCATGTACTGGTTCACCCGTTCCACCGAGATTATTTGATTCGCAAGGTTGCATTGCATTTCAATAGAGACAACAAACGAAAAATTTAGGGAAAGACCATAGGACAATGCCATTCCCACAAAACCTGTGCAGGTATGAAAACAAGGAATTAATTCTACTATTTGTAATTAATATTCATAAACTGTACATCTGTGAAGTATCAAATACTTTATTTAGTTAACTTAGGCACATGAGCATTAGAATTTAATCTGAAGTCACTGAAAAGGTAGCAACATTTACATGTGAGCAAATACTTTTTGCAAATCAGATGCAAGCAACGCTGACTACTCAACTTTCTCCAAATATCTGAAGCACCATGGTGTTCATACAATTGCTTACCAGGGCTAAAGGTTCCTTGAGGAAGGAGGGCCATGACGAAGGCAGAAAAAGAAAGAACTGCGGTGCTCAGTATCTCAAGACGTTGAATCAACCATTCAGTTGCTGCAAAATTACAGCACAAAACATGAATTGGTGAATGAAATTGAATAGCCATAGACATGAAGCTTAGGGAAACTCCAAGGCGGATCACCTAATGGACATTATCAAATGTCCACGGACACGTCCACACGTGCCCGCAAACAGACCATCCATCCAACCGTAGTCAGCAAACCCGGACAATGGGCTATGGCTGGGCCAGGTAGTAGACAGAGAGGAAAAAGAGATGAGTGCACATGGGCTGTGGGGAGATGTGGACCAACTAACAGTGGGTCAGGCAGACGTCCGGACTCCTCCAAAACTCCCCAGTTTGAGGAAATTCGGACGTCCGGACCAGTCCGCGGATATTTGGTGACTAGCGATGGATGGCTAAAATTGTCCAGAGCATTCATGTCCGGGCATTAGGTGATCCGCGTTGGAGTTGCCCTTAGCCACAAAGAAAGAAAGTCATACCAATTACCTGCAACCAAATTGCCAAAACTATCACTGGCACAGATACAAACAGAACTTGCCATGTAATAACAACCAATACCCCTAGATTGCTAAATGCACTTAAGCTTGCACCAAGACAAAACGCAAAGGAAAATGGAACATCAAGGTCAACGATACTCAAATCTAAAGAGACCTGCAGTAGAAGAAAAAGGGAACGAGTTAATCTATCATGAGAAAAATCCTTGGGTGTAACACGTAACTGAAATATATTGTATTTACCATCCGATTAAAAATTCTTACCCGGCTAAGAACCCTTCCAAGAGGAGTAGAATCAAAAAAGGACATTGGTGCACGGAACAATGAATTGAGCAACTGGATAAATAAGGATCTTGATGTCTGGATCCCAAGAACAACAACTACAAAAGATCTTGATAGCAAGAAGAACATTGTGCAAACTCCGATGATAATGTACACAGAAATTAACTTCAGCGTACTGACATGAGGATTTTGGACATTAGCAGCCATCCACGAATTCTGTAATATTTGCCCAGCTACAAACATTGTGTAGGAAATCATACACAAAGAGAAATACAGGAGACCTTTGTTCTGGCGCAGGTAAAGCATATAAGGCTTAACACCTGCATCCCCTGTTTCTCTTTCCTCTTTCTTGATCAGTTGATCTGCCGGTGATAGCCTCACAGACTCTGTATATCTACTTCGATGAATATCATGTTTCTCCTTTATTGATACTTCCTCAGGTCTTGGAGTGGGTATATTGTTATTAAGATCCGAAACACCAATAGTATCTTTATGGGCATTTACAAGGTCTTTAAATTCTTCACAATCTGCCAACAGATCTTGATACGGTGCAGACCGAATAACCTCTCCTTCTGACATTAACTGCCAAGAATCATCAGTAGATTTAGATGACCTCAACAAATAAATAAAGATAATTACACATAAATATAGATCATAGAGGCACGTATATCAGCATATGGTGACTTCATCAAAGTGGAGAGAGGTACCAAAATGGAGTCAAATACGGGTAAAAAATCCACTTGGTGCGTCACCAAAAGTACGGTCTTGTCTGATAGAGCAGTCATGACATATTCCTGTTACAAAGAGCTTTGTCAAACAGTTCATAATCAAATAGAAATACAATCTGCATCTGCTGATATGATCCTTACATTGAAAAGACTTGTGGCTGTATGGGCATCAACAGCACTGAAAGGGTCATCAAGAAGATAGATGTCTGCATTTTGGTATAGTGCACGAGCAAGCTGGACGCGCTGCTTCTGACCACCACTAAGATTTATGCCTCTCTCCCCAATTTGGGTACAATCTCCATATGGCAACATTTCAAGGTCCTTCACCAACGAGCACCAAACGATTGTGTTGTGGTATCTTTCCCCGTCCATCGGTGATCCAAAGAGAATATTTTCTTGCACAGTTCCTGATTGGATCCATGCATTCTGAGAAACATATGCCATTTTCCCGCAGACTTGGATCTGGAAAGTTTATGCAAAGATCATGAATTTGATATAAGGCTGTTATGAAAAAATGAATTGATTAACATACTTCATGTTGGCAAATATAGTCAAGCATGATTTTCATAAATTTCGAACCGAACATGATGCTTGTCAACAGGATATGTTTCTTTGCGAACATGGCATCTATTTCATTAACATATGAAGTTAGTAAAAAATCATACCATGCCTTCAGTTTTGGGGACCTCTCCGAGTACAGCAGCCAAAAGTGTCGACTTTCCCGATCCTACCTCTCCACAAATTGCAATCTTTTCTCCACCTTTGACTATCAGATTTATATTATTTAGAGTATGTTTTGATGAGCTGTCATCCCAAGAGAAGCTACACGAATTCATCGCTATAGGGTAATCAATGCCAACATAATATTTCTTCCTAACTTGCCCGTTTAGCTCAGGTGCATCAAGAAACTTTGATATCCGAGTGAACGCAACCTTAGATTGTATCACGGCTGCAATAACTTCTGGTACTAACCTTATTGGGTCTTGCACAAGATGTAGAGTTGCCACAAAGGTGAAGACATTGCTAGCATCAAGAGGGATTTTCAAAAGATAGCATGTCAGAAAGGTCGCTGCCGAAACCAGAACAGGTGAAGACCAGAAAATGAAACTGTTGTATGCCCTCCTAAGCTGGAATGCTGACAACCACTTGTACTCAACCTTTCTCAACCCCTCGATGACCTTCTTGAAGTGAGATTCCCATGCATAAAGTTTTAAGACCTTCATATGAACTAATGACTCAGACATGGCCTTCAATCTCACATCTTGTGCTTCCATAAGTTTACTCTTAGATTTGTGTTGCAGCCTGGCCAATGGAATGTTGGACAGTACGGTCATAACAATGACAACCAAAGATGAAATCATTGCAGCACCAACCACGTCATATAGAATTGCCAGGGAAATGCAAAGCTGAACACTTGTCGTCCATGTTTGATGGAACCAGTATGGGGATTCCCCAATCCGATACGCATCGACGATCACATAGTTCATAATATTTCCTGAAGAGTGCTTCATTTTTGCTGCATTTGATAGCTTCTATTGTTTCTTATAAATAACTGCCGACAGGAATGACCTCACCCGCAATCCTATTCTCCGAGTGCGGAAATACCACTGTCTCTGTGACAATGACTCGCAACATTTGCAGATGAACATTAACCCAGCAAGCACACATCCTTCGTATTTAAAGGTCCCTTTCCCAAGTGACACATTGATGAATTCCTTAAGAATTATTAGGCCTGTTGATACGGCAAGAACCTTGAGCAAAGCAAAGAAACCCGAGACCAAGATAGCACGCTTGTGACAAGAAACAATAGTCCATAAGAATGATGGTGTGGCATGTGATGGCGACTGCTTCTTGCCATTCAGCTCCTCCATGAACATCAAGTACTAGTAGCGTGCTCGATCTGTGCCGCCTAGAAGTGGCATGTCTTTGTCTTCAAGGGGTTTCTTGTAGCCCACCTTTATTAGAGGATTCAACCACCAAAATGACATCTTGCTGAAAAACCCAGCTTTAGCAAAGGGAGTCACTTGACTCTGAGAATCAGCTACCTCTTCGTCTGAAAAAAAATTAGCTTTAGCAAAGGTAGCAGAAGTGATGTTCTTTTCTACTGCGGCACAAGGGGCTGCCGGCGACGGTGGGGGCACGCGGCACTGTTCCATGTTTATGCCTTTATGTTCTCTTATTACGGAGGCAGCGTTATTTGGATTACCTCTAACCATGGATCAAATTATCCTTACAAAAATAAAATCAAAATAGAAATACCTAAAGATGAGTTGCCCAGAATAACCCTATAATCAACGGTGGATATCATCTAATACTTCTAGCATATATAACTAGTAAATTGCACAGTAAAAGTCGTTAAAAAATATTTAGCTTTAGCAAAGGTAGGAGAAGTGATGCGGCTAGCTATGAAGCAGGAGGAAGTTGAGAGAGGATTTACTTGTGAGGGAATCCATCTGCGCGTGCAACCTCTATTGCTTCCAAATGGATCAACTCCTGTCGTATCACTGCGCTAATCATGCATTAACGTGAAACTAGTTAGGACAAAGAACATATACTCTATCTTTATGAAGAAGCAGACAAAGAACAGATACTACAAATACTGGAACTGGAGCAACATCAGAGAGTCCAAACCCCAGGAAATTATCCAGAAATTTGAATGCTTGCTCCGAACACAATGATCATCAACTACCTTGTTAAGCCATGGGAGAAGAAGCGCAACTGCAAGAACTTTTTTTTTTGCCTAGAAAAGATCGACAGTGCTGGCCTCTCTAGGCTGCTGCTAGCTGGTGAGTAGTAGCGCCCTCCTCCTCCTCATCCAAGGTCCGTCAACGACCCATCCAAGATCTTTTTCTTACTATAAGAACAGCAATGTTAACGTGCCATATTTTCCGGAATCTCAGTCGTATGCTGAGAATCAGATCTTATTTAACCGATTCTGGATTTCCGGTGGTAGCCACCAGCCTTATATTAATATACACCAAGTGGCTCCATATTTTTTATATAGACTAGAGAGGACTAGCAAGATGTTGCTTACTGAATTTAGTTGTCTTCTAGCAGTTATGCAAACGCTCACTAGTAGACTTGTTAATTGCGACTTGCGAGTCTTCAATATACTTGCAAATGGAATCCCTCCAGTGCCACATTTTGTAGATCAGAAGGATTTTTGCCCTGTTCCATTTCGTAGAAGCCGAGCAACATCCAAGTCCACTCTTACATGCCTTTGACAGGCAACTATCACATCTATCAAAGCAAAACCAGCTAAAGAAGCACCCTTCAACTTCGAAGAAATAGAAAATCCTACAGCCGAGGTGACACACAGCAAGCAGAGATAAATGTGAGCATAACAATGCCGCGCCTCGCTGCCGTGATCACCGGCGTCCCCGGCCACAGCTGGAGTGTGGTTTCTTCGTTCCTTCATCGTCACCTGAGCTGCGAAGCCTCCACTATCTTTGCTCACATACGGAGCAGGAACTTGTCCAGGATCTGCGGTCGGTGATACATCACCTGTAAACCAGACCATGATAATCGAGCAAAAAAAAAAGTCATTACGCAATTTCTAGGTAGCCCACAACATATCAGCAGTAGTCATATTCAAAGCAGCATTCTTGGTACTACTGGGCCAAAATCTAGCCACCTATTCAAAATTAGCAAATTCAGAGCATTGACAATTTCTTTCCACACCACCTACTCCACATGACAACAAACGAATAGTGGTTGGCAGGTCTCTTTCTCACAACACAACAAGCAAGATTTGTCATGAATTTTCTGTTTTTTGTATCAGGGTAGTCAGGAGTTGTTATGGGATAAAAGCCACAGCAATACATGTATCCTATAGGTTCGAATCAGCCGGGGAGAAAAACTGACATAACTCCCCCAAATTTAATAACCACACAAAGGGAGGAAGCATTGTACACGCCAGAACTGTGCATCTTCCGAAACGCCGGATCTGGTTCAGTTGTCAGGGTTTAAGCCGCTGGCATTCATTAACACAATCCAACACGGAATTGCATCACTAGAGACAGAAATTTGCCACTTATGGGGTGGACAACAGGACTAAGGTCATGGAGCGACCTACATAGCTCAGCATAAAGCAACAAAGTGGACTAAAATTTTCAGATTTACAAAGTTGATCTTTGATTCCACGAGTTTGCTGCCAATATATACATGTACAGTTTTGTGGATGGATACAGTTTCATGCGATCTCCACTGATTAATTTCTGATGATTTAGGACAGATGCAAATGATAAGACAGATCTATTTGTTGATCATGCTTCAGCCTCAGATAGGTCAGATTTTCACAATTAGAAGTTTCCCAGCAAAGTTAAACTATATAATTTAACACAGGGAAAGAATCAAAAGGTAAACATAGACCCAACAGAAGGCGAGACGCGGGGCTGCCATGCAACGCGGTGAGCACGACGAGATGCCGATGATGCCGTGTGATACGGCGAGGCCGTGAGAAGTGGCGAGACACGACGAAGTTGGAGTGCAACGGGCTACGATCATGTTGAGCCGGTCGTGTGCATGCTAGTTTGGCTGGGTCCGTGGTCGTTGGTGTGGCTGCGTAAAGACTGAACTTGGCCGTGCAATTAGCTAGGAGCAGTTAGCTGCATGGGTGTCATTAGCCTAGTCGTTAGGATCCTGATCCTGGAGATATTCCTGGACAAGGATAAGATTGTGGGTTAGTGGGACTAATGACCGAGTGTGGCGGCTGGGCTATGGGTGATAAAAACCCTTGTGTATATATGATGCATTGAGTGAATTAGAAAGGAGGCCGAGAGGGCTGGGCAAAAACAATGTAGCATATGTGTTTCACCAAGGAGAGAGCCACTAGCAAAGCCGTTGTGTCTTCTTCCTTGGTGCAGTGTGTGCGCGTGTGTGTTCTGGTCATGTGAGTTTATGAGAGTGTTCTTGTGAGAAGAAGATAAAAACCACAAGCGAGTTGTGAGAGGAGGAAGAAGAAGCGGCGCTGCGAGGAGGCAGTGCCAACAGCGGAGCTATAGCGGGCTATTTGTGAAGGTGATCATTTAGCGGCACCCTGCTGAAAAGGCTATAGCGGAGCTTTATTTTTTTAGAAAAGGAGGATCACCCCCGGCCTCTGCATCTGATCGATGCATGCAGCCATTTTATTAATTATTCTCAGAGACCTTACAAAGCATTACATCAGTACAAGCCTGGAACCACCATCCTGGCGACACCTGTCGCTACTCCTATCCCCTTGATGCAGGGGTGCCGAATGTCCGAGCCTAATACCAAACAGACATTGCACCAAAACCTAACATCTAAAGCCGGATGCCCCATCCCAGCCACATACCGGGAATGGGTACTATAGTCGGCTATTTAAAACTATGCTAAAAACTGACGTAGGATGGAACAAAGAAGACGTACGATGAAACGAAAATGGAACATGCTGTTAAAATTCGGGTTGAAAACAGACCATATACTGATACTAATATCTGTATATTCAATCTCTACTCAGTTGATAGCCTGGGTGAGGCAAAAGCTTATAAATCGGTGGAAAACGTTGTCAATGTGGGACTAAAAGCATCCAGTACAGTTGAGTTTGTCTTACCAGCGACCAGAGCCGGCCGGCGCACCCTCCCGCGGCTGCTGCACTCTTCTCCGGAGTGGGGAGGGATGGAGATGCACGAACCCTGTGCTCCTCCGCCTCGTCCTCCATTGCTCACCGACCCCAAGCTGCCCGTACACTGTGCGCGGAGTGGCGCGACTTAAGAGAATATAAATCCTCGCGTCGGTGATTCGCAAGGTCCAAGCGTGACTGTAGCATTCTTACAATCGGCACTGTTGTGCGTCTCCCAGTAGGACTTAAGAGAGGTTTATGGTAAATGAATCTTCAGTATGTCCATTACTCTTACATCGTAGTAATATAAATAGTCGGTTCTTAACGTCAAAAGCAAGCTGCTTTCCATTTGAGAAATACATTGAAGCATATCCAACTGAAACCAATGGCATCTCTTTACATAGCACAGTCTGAAACCTCATTTAAAGTCAATGCAGTCAGCATAAACTTACCAAGCTACTGTAAAATGTAAATAATGCAGAAGTGAATGTGTTAGCCAATTTACAAAACCTCGACCATAACACTGTCAGCAAACACAGGCAGAGTGCAAAACTCAAGTCCCTCCGGTTTAGCCTTCTAGTATATCTGATTACTTGAGCAAGGAAATCTTCAGGGATTTACTCTGTCCAACTTCGCCAATTCTGAAAGGGCAGCGGCAGTCCACAATGTATTGCACAGAATTTCTGGTAACGATACATAGCAAAAGAAAATTTCTTCGGATTCCAAATTGTTGAATTCCACTTGAGGTAGCATAGATTACTACTGTATATCTTCAAGCATACCATTTTTTTCTTTCTAATAAAAGCTGATTCATCTTTTATCTCTTGGAAAGGTGAAGCAAGTAAACAATCAACATTGACAGTATCGTCTAAATATTTCCGTTCGATGTGGACCAATACTCCTTGACCAACTCACAAAAGAGAGATCCTTCAGTTTCCATGAGCTTTGTAGGTTTGTCAAACTCCACTACTTTCCCTGTAAGTGTTCATACATAGTCCATTAGTATGGGAAAGATCCACAATACATTTGGCTTCACGCATAATTCATATAATCCATATTAATTGGTTCAGTTCAATAAATGATGAGTTCTATAAACAGGTCCGGTAAGAGACATACCATCGCTCATTGCAAGTACCATATCGCAGTCCATAACTTTTGGTATACGGTGGGCCACTGTAATAACAGTGCAATATTTGAATTCTGTCCGGATCATTTTCTGAAGGACAGCATCAGTTGCATTGTCTATAGAGGCCGTAGCTTCACCAAGAACTAAGATGCGGCATCTTCTCAAAAGTGTGCGTCCCAGACAGAAGAGCTGCCTTTGGCCCATACTCCAGTTCGACCCGTCTTCCACAACTATTGTGGCAAAATCCTGATCAGTACTATGAATGAGATAGTTCCAACGCCATGCTAGCAAAACGATACAACTTCGAGTCTCCCAAAAGACACAAATTGACATGATTTTATCTTTGAAGAGTCTCATTCATGGTTGGATCTGAATCCGTTGGTCAATTCGAAGTACTTGGGTCTCCACCTCCTCTACTGCTGAAGAATAAACCTAGGACTACTAAAGGTTTGGCGTATTTAGTGTTACATATATTTTCACATATGTTTGAATTTCTGAAATGAATCGATCTGAGTTTCTGTTTGCCCAGTTTATTAGATCAAAAAATGAAATACAGAAACCAAAGTATAGATGAAGCTAAGTTCCCTACCATGTGAATCCAATCCCTGTTCCTTCTCCTGGACAACTTCAAGAAGTTGACATTTATCAAGAACCTGCAGCATAATAACAAATGGAGCAACCACTTTAGTGATTCCTAGAAAAGTAGATATGCCATAATATAAGAAAGTGGGGCCTAAACCAAAGTCGAAGTGTGGCTGTACACTCCTACAAGGTCAACACCCATGTTTGAGTTCTCAACTCAACTTTGGGTGCCTATTTATTTGACCAGTGAAAAGTTGTCTAGTTCCCCTAGGCAATCTAGTTTTTTTATGAGGCAACTTGTCATTTGAGATTCCCCTAATTCAAATTATTCCGTCCAAATTAAATTCATTTGCCCCATTTTGGTATGTGCTGAACTTTTTGAAATCTTTAGGTATATATCAAAGTAACTGAGCTGAATTGCCACGGTATTAAAGAGGGAGGCCTCGTAATTAAGCATTGCATCACGATCTTTACTGAAAAAGGCTTTCGCCCCGCTTTATAAATAAAGCAAACCGCCACAGAGCACACATACAAGGACTAGTCCACAACACACACACCCAAGTCTCACAAAAGGAAGTACAATAGGTTCTGCTGAGGGCACAACTCAAAGATAAAAGAGAGGCCGGAGAACACGGCCAGCCCCTAATCCGGCTCCGGAGGTGGCGGAGGGAGCGGCGGCGACAATCGGACAACATCGAGCGAAGGTTGGCGATGAAGGCGGAGATGGCGTCCCGGTCCTGGGGGAGGCTAAGCGGCCGCCAAAGCTGCAAGTAACTAGGCAGTTTGAAGGGAGCGTCATTAGCCAGTCGAAGTGGAATGCACTGGATCACAAGTCTATTGCGGATCGTCCAGAGGGTCCATGCGAGGGCCCCAATATCCAGCCACCTAATGTGGCGAGAAGGCATGGGGGATTTCTGGAGTTCGGCGAATAGGTCGGGGAAGTTGGTGTGACACCAATTACCACCAACCACCTCTCTAAAGCAGCTCCAAACAAATTGAGCGGACACACAAGATAAGAAGATGTGATTCGAATCTTCGGGGATACCCCAGAGCAGGCAAAGGCTAGTACCAGGGCCATTGCGCTTGTGAACCTCCACCCCAGACAGGGTCCGCCCGTGAATTCACTACCACATGAAGATCCGAATGTTCAGCGGCAGGCGGATGGACCACACCGCCGTAAGGAGAGGGGAGTGGAGGGGGGCATTGGCCTGGTAGAGGGACTTGGTGGAGAATTGGCCCGATGGCTCAAGGCGCCACCTAACCAGATCCAGGCCAGCGTCCACCACCGGCTCATGAAGGGCGACACAGTCCGCCAACTCATGCCAGGCAGCGGAGTCCGGAGGCCCAAATGGCCTCCAGAATGCGAGGCGCCCTAAGTCAATAAGGGCCCTCTCTACAGAGATCCAAGGATCAACGGCGATGGAGAAGAGGTCAGGGAAGCGCGCGGCGAAGGGGGTGTCTCCCGCCCACTGGTCGAACCAGAATAGGGTCACAGCCCCAGATCCAAACGAAATGGAGGTCCCAATGCGGAGGACCGGGAGTAGTTGGATGACCGACTGCCAAAACTAGGAGCCGCCAGATCTCTGACAGAAGGCTAGGGGTTGCCCACGCAGGTATTTGTTTCGGATGATGTCTAACCAGAGGCCGCCTTGCCCTTGAGAAAGGCACCACAACCAGCGGGATAAGAGGGCGATATTCATGCGCTTAGAGCACATGATCCCGAGGCCTCCTTGTTCCTGAGGCTTGCAGATGTCTGGCCAGCTAACCATATGGTATTTCTGCTTATTGTTATCGCCTGCCCAGCAGAAACGAGACTGGACTTTGGCGATCTCATGATGCAGAGTCTCGTGAAGGCTATAGAAGCTCATGAGGAACAAGAGGAGGCTGGATAGGGAGGAGTTGATGAGAATCGCCCTTGCCGCCTTCGACAGCCACCTACCAAGGCTCTATGCGCGTTTGCAGCTTGGCCACGGTCGGACGCAAGTGAGCGACGGTTAGCCGAGAGTCACTAATGGGCGTTCTCAAGTATGTCGTGGGGAAGGAGCCCAAGCGGCAGTTAAGCCGGTTGGCAATGTCCAGGCATTCCGCCGGAGACTAGCCCATCACCATCACATCACTCTTGTCAAAGTTGATCTTGAGGCCAGACATTTGTTGGAAGCAGAGGAGGAGGAATTTAAGATTAGAGATGTCCGCCTCCGAGCCTTCTACCATGATGATGGTGTCGTCGGCGTACTGGAGAAGGGAGATCCCGGAGCCGCCGGCCAGGTGGGGGGTGATCCCACGAATATGGCCCGCCGCCTTAGCCTTGTCCAAGATAGTGGCGAGCACGTCCACCACCATGTTGAACAATAATGGGGAGAAGGGGTCGCCTTGTCTAAGCCCACAAGGGGTGGGAAAGTAGGGGCCGATCTCCCCATTGATGTTCACGGCAGTGCGACCGCAGGACACCATCTGCATCACTCGGGTGATCCAACGGTCATCGAAGCCCTTCCGGAGCAAAACTTCCCGAAGAAAGGGCCAGCTGATAGTGTCATACGCCTTATGGAAATCGATCTTCAGGAAGACCACCCTGAGGTGTTTAGACCGGACCTTATGGAGGACTTCATGAAGGACTAGCACCCCATCCAGGATATACCGCCCTTGAATGAAGGCGGACTGGTTGGGGTGGGTAATGTGATCCGCAAGCATGAAGGAAATAATGCCCTAGAGGCAATAATAAAGTTATTATTTATTTCCTTATTTCATGATAAAAGTTTATTATTCATGCTAGAATTGTATTAACCGGAAACATAATACATGTGTGAATACATAGACAAACAGAGTGTCACTAGTATGCCTCTACTTGACTAGCTCGTTAATCAAAGATGGTTATGTTTCCTAACCATGGACAAAGAGTTGTCATTTGATTAAACGGGATCACATCATTAGTTGAATGATCTGATTGACATGACCCATTCCATTAGCTTAGCACCCGATCGTTTAGTATGTTGCTATTGCTTTCTTCATGACTTATACATGTTCCTATGACTATGAGATTATGTAACTCCCGTGTGCCGGAGGAACACTTTGTGTGCTACCAAACGTCACAACGTAACTGGGTGATTATAAAGGTGCTCTACAGGTGTCTCCAAAGGTACATGTTGGGTTGACGTATTTCGAGATAGGATTTGTCACTCCGATCGTCGGAGAGGTATCTCTGGGCCCTCTCGGTAATGCACATCACTTAAGCCTTGCAAGCAATGCAACTAATGAGTTAGTTGCGAGATGATGTATTACGGAACGAGTAAAGAGACTTGCCGGTAACGAGAATGAACTAGGCATTGGATACCGACGATCGAATCTCGGGCAAGTAACATACCGATGACAAAGGGAACAACGTATGTTGTTATGCGGTCTGACCGATAAAGATCTTCGTAGAATATGTAGGAGCCAATATGGTCATCCAGGTCCCGCTATTGGTTATTGACCGGAGACATGTCTCGGTCATGTCTACATTGTTCTCGAACCCGTAGGGTCCGCACGCTTAAGGTTTCGATGACAGTTATATTATGAGTTTATACGTTTTGATGTACCGAAGGTTGTTCGGAGTCCCGGATGTGATCACGGACATGACGAGGAGTCTCGAAATGGTCGAGACATAAAGATTGATATATTGGAAGCCTATGTTTGGATATCGGAAGTGTTACGTGTGAAATCGGGATTTTACCGGAGTATCGGGAGGTTACCGGAACCCCCCGGGGGCTATATGGGCCTTAGTGGGCCTTAGTGGAAAAGAGAAGAGGCAGCCTGAGATGGGCCGCGCGCCCCTCCCCTCCCTTGGTCCGAATAGGACAAGGAGAGGGGGCCGGCCCCCTTTCTCTTTCCCCCCTCCGCGAATCCTATTCCAACTAGGATTGGGGGGGGGGTCCTACTCCCGGAGGGAGTAGGACTCCTCCTGGCGCAGCTCTCCTAGGCTGGCCGCACCCCTCCTTTGAGCCTTTATATACGGAGGCAGGGGCACCCCAGAGGAACACAAGTTGATCCACGTGATCATATTCTTAGCCGTGTGCGGCGCCCCCTGCCACCATAGTCCTCGATAATATTGTAGCGGTGCTTAGGCGAAGCCCTGCGACAGTAGTACATCAAGATCGTCACCACGCCGTCGTGCTGACGGAACTCTTCCCCGACACTTTGCTGGATCGGAGTCCGGGGATCGTCATCGAGCTGAGCGTGTGCTAAAACTCGGAGGTGCCGTAGTTTCGGGTGCTTGATCGGTCGGGCCGTGAAGACGTACGACTACATCAACCAAACGCTTCCGTTGTCGATCTACAAGGGTACGTAGATCACACTCTTCCCTCTCGTTTCTATGCATCACCATGATCTTGCGTGTGCGTAGGAATTTTTTTGAAATTACTACGTTCCCCAACAGCAGGGTCACCCTATTGGCGTACCCTTTTGCCAGAATCCGGAAGATCACATTGATCACCGTGATCGACCAGAACTGGCTGATGTCAGATGCCCCAGGCACTTTAGGGATGAGCGAAATGATCCCATAGTTTGATGCGACCGAGGTCGATGGACCCAACGTAGAACTCGTCGAAGATGGCCATGATCTCAGGCTTAATCACATTCCAGAAGGTCTGGAAGAATTTAACCGGGAGGCCATCAGGACCCGGGGCCGAGGCAGGGTTCATGCCTCTAATGGCAGCCCAGACCTCGCCCTCGGAGAAAGGAGCCGTAAGGGCCGTGTTCTCCGCAGCGGAAACTAGCTGGGGGCCGACCCAACAGTCATGGGCCAGAGATAGTCCGCTCCTAGGAGCGGAGGAAAAAAGGGTCTTGTAGAACCCGTCGACATGGGCCTGAATGTCACATGGGGACTGCAGAAGGGTTGCGCCATCCCAGAGGAGGGGGATGATGTTGCGTCTACGGCGGCCATTCGCAATGGCCTGAAAGTAGGCCGTGTTCGCGTCGCCCTTCAATACCCATTTCTGGGAGCCCCGAGACGCCAATAGGCCTCCTCGTCGGTGTAGATGATGGAGAGTTGGTCTTCCAGGTCGTACCGGGAGAGCCACTTCTCAGGGGAGAGGCCGGTCGCGTCCGCCCAAAGGTCCAGGGCCTGGATGGTGGTCAACAGAGCCTTCTTGCGTTTGTGGAGATCACGCCCAAGGTTGACGCCCCATCCCTTCATGAACTGCCAGCCACGTTTGGCACAGAGCTGCCACGAGTCAATGGCCAAGGGAGGACGGGGTGGGGGTGAGCACGAGCCTCCACCCAGCGAGCGCCCACGACCGCCACGAATCCAGTTTGGGACAGCCAGAATGTCTCAAACTGGAAGCGGGGGGGGGGGGGGGGGGGGGGGGGGGGATCGGCGGTCGCTTGTCGGTGGAGGACGGGAGGAGGGGGACGTGGTCAGAGCCAACCCGGGTGATGGCCTGGAGGGAGGCTAGGGAGCAGTGGAGGTCCCATTCCGTAAAGACTAGGACCCGGTCCAGGACGGACTGGGTCGGCGACGCCCGGCGATTGGTCCAGGTAAACCTGGCACCAATCCTATCTATCTCGCGAAGACCAAGATCAGCAATGCAGTCATTAAACATTTGCATCCGTGCAAAGTTGACATGCACATTGCTCTTGTCTTCCGCGAATCGAAGGAGGTAGGTGTCAAACCTTCTTAATAATCTTATCTGAACACTTCGTAAGGCGAGAAAAGGCAAAATAGATATCTCTGTACATCTTACTTCCCATATTTGCTGATCCGAGAATTGCCCAAGAGGATCTAGATTGTATCTTACTGTACCCTTAAAAGTGTTGGATCTTGTGGAATGATACCCAAACGTGAACGCAAGTCACGTAAGCCTATTGTACTGATGTCCACAGAGTCTAATTATTTTCCCTTCGGCAGGTTCAACAAGACGAAACAATGTGCCAATTAATGTTGTCTTGCCACATCCTGTTTGACCGACTATACCAATCTTATCTCCACCTGCAAACTTGCAAGTGATCCCATGTAGTACAAGTGGAGCATCATTCCTATACCTGATCTGTCTAATGAAAATCAATCGCATAAATTTGCTAGAGGTGTTAATTGGATTTTACCTTGTATGTTGTACATGTAAATATTATATTTGATTACCTTCAAATCTCTAAGATCTAAATTGCCATCTTGGGATCAATCTGGCAATGGTCGATTTTCTTCAACAACTTCTGCTGCTTCACTTTGTATGTCCATGTACTGGCTCACCCGTTCCACTGAGATTATTTTATTCGCAAGGTTGCATTGGTTTTGAATACATGAAACAAATGACGTATTTAGCGTAAGACCATAGGACAATGCCATTCCAACAAAACCTGTGCAAGTTTGAAAGCAAGGTATTAATCAATTCTACTACTTGTAATGTTAATATCTATAAACTAAAAATTGTCAGATACTGTATTTAGTTGACTCCAACACATAAGTGGACTAGAACTGCATCTGTTATGTACTAAAAGTACCTGATGGGCTACATAGAAGAAGAAAATAGACTGGAAAATCACACAAAATCAGAAACACTTAATCATTAATGCGATAGACATTCTCTTGTCAATTACTCTAGATACTAAAAGTGTTTTGATGGCCTAAGCAGAAAAATATGCTTAAAAATCCCACAAAAATCAGAAACATCTGAGAACTTATTTGATCGACCTATTAGTTAACAAAGCACAACCCTTAGATTTTCATAAAGAACATTGATTAACTATGCAACCCAGATCTCATGTGGTGGGCATTGTATCCTAACCAGCATCCACCTCACCTATCCTAACCAGCTCAAACACGTTTGTTTTTTCCTTCCATACTTTCATCACACGTGACTTCCAGCTTTAAATCACAGTAGACTATAAACACATTTCTCCCCTTCCATACTGATTATATGGCATGAGAAATAATTGTTGGATGCATTTGTCGATGAAATTTAATGGACCTTCAACGAAAAAAATTGTGATAGATTTTTTGTTTTTGATCTTTCCACGGACCACACCTGGTGTGGGAGCTTCTAGCACTAGATCTGTCGTTTTTTATTGAATTTTTTATTGCAATATATTGAGGTGCATAGTAGTAATTGTTATTCTCATGGTGTGCGTGGATGAGTTGTCAGTTATAGGAAGCAGAGGACAACAAAGACATGGTTTGCTTGTGTGTACATTTGTTGACCTTGCCATGTGCTTAGATAGATTGTGAAAATAACTTGATGCAGAATTTCCTTAAGATTATTTACATGAAAAACATGTGGGTTAGTGCAACCTACGTGTAGGTTCTATCTTGGTCAAATGAATTTAGTATTCTTAAAACTCACTTGAGGAACAAAAATTTATATGGTGAGGAGCCAAAATACATGGTATCAAGTTAAAGCGCCAAAGTATCAGTTTAATAGTGCAAGGACCAAAATATGCACATAAACAACGAACAAAATTCAAGAATTTTTAAGTACTACCTTTTGTTATCCAAGACACTGATGTGTTGCATGTGGAAGTGCATCTAGGCCCCTACTTATCCTTTTATATTGACGGTGGAAAATTAAAGGAGCTAGTGAGGCTAGTAAGTGTATGATCGGATTTTAGTTCCTTGTGCGAAGGTTCCCCCCCCCCCCCCCCCCCCCAAATTTAAAGGGCTAAAGGACTTCATGAAGGCTAGTTTTGTAGTCTTTCTTTCTTGTTCTTGAACTATAAGGATCCCTCACTATTAAGAGGGGGTCAAGGGATGTGAAGTTCAAGCACATGAAAGTTATTCTACATCTAAAATCCTTCCTATCCACCAAAAGGTCCAATGCCAAATAGCCAACCATCCTAGGTCAAAGGCAATCAAAAGGCGGCTTTTAGCTGGCTGGACCATTTGTGCCAATTCTGACCAGACAGTTTGAGTCTGGGTCTATTACTATGCACATGGTATTGCGATGATTCTTAAGCCAGACAGACAGTCGCACTGTCCGGTAGCTTTCAGTTTTAGTCGGACTCTGGTACTTACTCGACTGCTCTTGATTTTGCCCAGATAGAGGCCAAACTGCCCAGGACATTCCCAATAGCTCTGGGTCCTGGGGTGATTCCCAGGCTTGATTGTCTAACCCTGAGGTTGTTCTTTGCTGGGTTGGAATATCTGACGCTAATTTTTCAGCCTAAAAATAGCTAGTTTTTTCCAACCCGTCCACCGCTTCGGGATAGGGGTGACGATTCATTCTAAGCATATCAAATGTAGCTAAGAACGCTCCCCACGCTTTCCCAACCCTAATCCTTTGGTTCCTTGAGAGGTTTGTGACAGATTTTTTTAGAGGAGCTAATAACCTTAGCCAAGATTAGCTATTCGACTGATAACTTGCGTGATTTGAGCAAGTTCCGAGAATTCCCCTCTGATCTTGTTATTCTTAGAAGTTGGAGAGATGAGGACCCAAGCTTGTGGATTGCCCGATCATTTGCATTCTACAAAGCCTAATTTGTAAAAAGAGCTACAAAAATTAGTAGGCCCATTAGCCTCCTTAGGTCCATCTCAATCCTTTCAATTGGTAACAGAGTAAGGACTATTTTAAGGGCTTCACCACCTTAGAAGGCGCAGAGGGTACCTCTTCTAGTGATGCCGAGAAGTTGTACACCGTCACAGATCTCGCCAAGTTCACAGTGGAGCATAAATCCCAATCGGATGCTTCTACGAAGGTATTCGTTAACAAAAGGATAGCTAAAGCTCTTGCACTAGCGAATAGTGTTCCCGCCACCTCACAACTTGCGGAGACACAACCGTTGGGTTTGAGTAACAGTGGTGCTACACCTACTAGCTTCAACCAAGCATCATGGGCCTATCCCCCACCTCTACCAGCTTCCACTACTAAATATCACTATGCCGGCTCACCACCCGTCCTTGAAGGAAGAGACTACTCTCATTGGAAGTTTCCTATGGAGTCTCATATTCATATCTCTTTGGCGGCGCTTTGGGAGATTGTGGAGCATGGATTCAATCCGGTGGATGCCGGTAATGTGACTACGCGTGAAGTGATTGACCAAGAACTCAATGCCACCACTATCCATTTGATTTAAAGTGCCTTTCAAGAGATATCTATGCCCAAGTCATCCTCATCAAGTGCACAAAAAGCTCTATGGGATCATTTGGTTGTCATGAATGAAGGCACCACATGCATTCAAAGGTTAAAGTATCAAATGGCCAAGCATGACATGAAATTGTTTGTGATGAACCCCTACAAAACACCTCAAACACTATTCATGACTCGCCGCTCTTGTGGTCAAGTTGCAAGGCTTTAGGTGTGAGAAGATCAATGATGGATTCATCGTGAGAAAGTTCATTGGAGTACCAGCACCTCACTTCCTATCTATGGTGTTACACATTCATCAAAAGAATGATTATGCAACCTTGGTGCCTAATGATGTTCTTGCTTATTTCGTCACCTATAACGACATGACTGAGGATGGAAAGAGGACTCCTATGACTCACAGGTTGTCCAAGCCTCTTGCATTAAAGGAATACATGTTTAAGAGGAATAATCAAGTGAAGAGGAGGAGGAAGAAGAATCTTGAGTTCTAACTATCAAGATTGATGCAGATTTTCAGAACGAACTAGATTGTTCCCCTCGTGTCACTCCCCAAGCGATGCCAGAGGAAACTTAGTGTCACGGCCTCGATCCTGCCATAGTGGCCTCGGGTCCCATTGCCAAGGTGGTGGGAAGCTCTCCTTGAATGGCGCTAGTAGTCGGCTATGTGGTATGGAGCGATGGCGGTCGGCCTACCGGCTCTAGGATGTCGGTAAGGGGGAGGGGCTCGGGTTGAGCTCACTGTCACGCCGTGAGGCGTTGGGCGGTGGCTTGGGTGGCTAGCACGAAGGTGCAATACAGTGTGCACCCTTCACAGGTGGTGGTTGGCGGGTTCGTCCACAAGGTTGGAGTGGAGACCACCCTGGTGGTGTGGATTTATGTTCGTTGCATCTGGGCCAATGTGTCTGGATACGTGTGCAAGGCCATAATGCATGTGTGCCTATAGCCTATGTTGGTTCTAGATTGGCAATGAGTGGTGTGGTGGTAATGTTGGATTGTGCGGGTGACTAGCTCCGGCTAGATCTGGATCGTACAGTCTCGGCAACGCCGATGTCGTTGTTGTATGGGCGGTGATGGCTTCGGTGAGCGGGTGGGCAGCTCTGCAGCAATGGTGACAAACCAAATATGGAGGATGGTGGTGCGGCGAAGTTGACATTCAGTGGTTGGAATGGGGACAGCCATGGCGATCTGAGGAGCCATGATGGTTTGCATGCCGTGTTGGTAGTGGATGGTGGGGCAAGTTGTCTGGCGCATATGTCTACCTAGCTCGGGCAATGATGGCAGGTAGGCCGCTGATGGCAGTCGGTTGGGTAGGCTTACAATGAGGATGGGTTTGGTGGGCTCTAGGTGATAGCCTAGAGCAATCTTGGTCGATGTGAGCATCGTCGGCATCCTATGCCATCATTCCTCCTTGTAGATGTCACCGTGGAGGTCCTTCACCCCCCTTGACATTGCGGTTTTGAGCTCTTCGGGTGAAGACTCAAGTTTCGACCTTAGTTGGAGCGGGCATCAACGGCATCCCATCTCTTCTCTCTTGGGGGTGATCCTGGTTCGTCAAGCATTGTAGCTTCATAGTTGGTCAAGCGGGTGTGCAGCCTCAAGACTGGCATTGAAGTCAAAGCAATGACTCTCGAGAATAGCATGCATGAAACATGTTTACTTTGGTCAATTGGGTGACATAGTTGTCGGCTTGGTTGGTACACTGCCTCGGGGCTAGCGTGGAAGCCAGAGAGGCGGCTCCGGAATCCGTTGGTGTGTTGTAGGGTGTCGATTTTGGTCACTTTGGTTACAAAATATTAGTAAACTGGTGTAGAAATGTACTAATTTTTTGAAAAAATATAGTAAAATATTGACTTGGATGGTAAAAATTATATTCCAATATTACTATCTTTTGTATATAATTTTACTAAGGGTGTAGAATATTACTAAGTGTGTACAATATTTTATGCTCTAGCTTAGAATAGCGGTATTGTATATATATATATAAATACAAATATTCTGCCTGGCAAAAGGCGGAAAATGTAACTTTCTTGCAATAACTAACATTACTACCTTAATTCACAAATACAATGCATTCTAGAAAGCATTTGGTCGAACTTTTATAACTTTCAGTTAAAGAAGGATAAACCTCCTGGCCTCCGCATCTTGAGATGCATAGAACCAAATATTATTGAAGTTGATGCAAGGCAACGCGAGAAAAGCCATCAGCAAGCGAATCTTGCATCTCCGCTCCCCTCCCGCGACGCGCCCGCGCGCGCCGGGAGGGGGGGACTGATGGAGTCCTGGATTAGGGGGTCTCCGGACAGCCGGACTATATCCTTTGGCCGGACTGTTGGACTATGAAGATACGAGATTGAAGACTTCGTCCCGTGTCCGGATGGGACTCTACTTGGCGTGGAAGGCAAGCTAGGCAATACGGATATGTATATCTCCTCCTTTGTAACCGACCTTGTGTAACCCTAACCTCCTCCGGTGTCTATATAAACCGGAGGGTTTTAGTCCGTAGGACAACATACAATCATACCATAGGCTAGCTTCTAGGGTTTAGCCTCTCTGATCTCGTGGTAGATCAACTCTTGTACTACTCATATTATCAAGAATAATCAAGCAGGACGTAGGGTTTTACCTCCATCAAGAGGGCACGAACCTGGGTAAAACATCGTGTCCCCTGCCTCCTGCTACCATCCGCCTTAGACGCACAGTTCGGGACCCCCTACCCGAGATCCGCCGGTTTTGACACCAACATTGGTGCTTTCATTGAGAGTTCCTCTGTGTCATCGTCATTACGCTTGATGGCTCCTTCGATCATTGATAGCGATGCAGTCCAGGGTGAGACCTTTCTCCCCGGACAGATCTTTGTATTCGGCGGCTTCGCACTGCGGGCCAACTCGGTTGGCCATCTGGAGCAGATCGAGAGTTACGCCCCTGGCCACCAGGTCAGATTCGAAAGCTTAAACTACACGGCCGACATCCGCGGAGACTTGATCTTCGATGGATTCGAGCCCCAGCCGAGCGCGTCGCACGGTCACGATGGGCATGATTTAGCTCTACCATCGGACAGTGTTCAGGAGACCGCACTGGCGACCGCTCCGACCCTCAATTCGGAGCCAATTGCGCCATCCATGGACGGGCGGATAGACCCCGCCACGGAGGCCGTATTCTCAGCGGCGATCGAGCCGAATATCGACCTTACCCTTCACGGGAGCCGTGACACCGAACTGCCGGATTCTTCCCCGGCCACGAACTCCAAACCGCCTGCGCCTGTGCCTATCGAATTTGACTGGGCACCGATCATGGAGTTCACCTCCATGGATATCTTTTAGCACTCACCCTTCGGCGACATGCTGAGCTCATTAAGGTCTCTCTCCCTGTTAGGAGAGTCCTGGCCGAACTATGTTCGGCAGGATGGGGATGCGGATGACGAAGAAATTCGCCGCCCACCCACCACCCACTTAGTAGCCACTGTCGACGATTTGACCGACATGCTCGACTTTGATTTTGAAGACATCGATGGTATGGACGACGATGCAGGAGACGAACAGGAACCACTACCCACAGGGCACTGGACAACCACTTCATCATATGATGTATACATGGTGGACACACCCAAAGAAAATGACGACGAGGAACGGAAAGACGCAGCGAAGGGTTGTTCGCTCGAGAAGCAGACAAAGCGGCGGCGTAAGCGCCGCTCCAAATACCGCCTCGGCAGAAAAAGCGGTCATATAGACCCAGCGTTAGAGCAGGGTGAACCATCGCCCGACCACGGCAACACGGAGAATCAAACCGAACAACCCGACTCCGTCGAAGATAACAGTCCGGACGACATCACACCGGACAGGCGCCCGGAGCAACAGAATGCCCATCAAAGGTTTGTTGCCACTGCGAGGAGCCTGAAAAAGCAGAAGCAAAGGCTCAGGGCTGCACAAGACACACTCAGAATCAGATGGAGTGAAGTACTCAACACTGCAGCGAAGTACGGCGGTAATCGCCGCACCAAGAGCTACCCGAAGCGAAAGTTGCTACCTGAATTCGATGAGGAGGCCTTAGATCCCCCGCAATTGAAAAAAAACGGCCATCCGGTCGGATAGACGACCTCGTGGCCAACATAGAGCGGCAAACGACACCGCACATAAGGCAGTACGTGATCCACGCGAGGGCTCGCATCAAAAGGATGGCGCAACCAGATCCATATACGGGCCACACAAGCGCGCTCCAGCATGCAATGCAACACAACAAACATCCGAACACCATGGTACACCCAAATACAGGGGTGCCGCACACCCCCTACTACTAGGAAAAAGCCTAGTAGTAGCGCGGGTTAAAAGCTAGTAGTAGTGTGGGTGCCTGCGCTACTACTACGACGCTACAGCTAACTAGTAGTAGTAGCCCGGTGCATCCCGCGCTACTACTACTAACTATCTGTAGCGCGTGTCTGTTACCCGCGCTACTACTATTAATTTGAAAAACAAAAAAAATCTCGACCCCGTGCATGCTGTCAATGGTGTCAATGGTTCGTTCGACGGCGCCGACGTCCATGGCGACGGGGCGGCGGCCGGCGGCGACGCGCACGTTGGCCGGGAGCAGGGAGATCTCGTCCATGACGCGCGCCTCGTGGAGGCCGCGGAGGCCAGCCCGGCATTGGCCGGGAGTTGGAGGACCTGGATCTTGGTGTCGTGTGTGGGGAGCAGCACCTCACGGCGGCCCTCGTGCTGTCGGAGGAGGAGGGGGATGGGTCAGCTAGGGTTCCGGATCGAATCGGAGAGGGGGGAGGTGGAGGAGGAGGAGGGCTGACCTGGAGCGAGAAGAAGACGGCGAAGGCGGTGAGGAGGAGGATGCCGAGGTCGTGCTTCCGCATCTTGGCGGCGGCGAGGAGCTCCGGCGACCTCCCACCGGAGGGATCTCGGAGAGGGAGGGAGGAAGAAAGCAGAGTGTACCAGCGGCGGCCACCGCTGAAGTACGAGGAAGAGAGGAGGAAAGTGAGAGAGGGGAAAAGTGAGGGGGAGAGGAGGGATTCGGCCGAGGATATGGGAATTTAACCTACCTCGTACTTAGTAGTAGCGAGGGGTATAAAACCACGCTACTACTATCAACTTAGTAGTAGCGCGGGTTTGTACCCCTCGCTACTACTATGGCATGTCCCAGGAGGGCACGGTAGAGACCGCTTAGTAGTAGTGTGGGTTAAAGACCCGTGCTACTAGTATCAACTTAGTAGTAGCGAGGGGTAAAAACCCGCGCTACTAGTAAGTAGCAGCAGCGAGGGTTATAAACCCGCGCTACTAGTAAGCGTCTGCCTATAAGCTTTTCCCTAGTAGTGACCGATGAGGTGCTGGACCATGAATTTCCAGAGGGATTCAAACCCGTAAACATAGAGGCGTACGACGGAACGACAGACCCTGGGGTCTGGATTGAGGACTACATCCTCCATATCCACATGGCTCGAGGAGATGATCTCCATGCCATCAAGTATTTACCCCTCAAGCTCAAAGGACCAGCTCGGCACTGGCTTAAAAGCCTCCCCGAAAACTCCATTGGAAGCTGGGAAGAGCTCGAAGACGCTTTTCGGGCAAATTTTCAAGGGACCTATGTCCGACCATCGGATGCGGACGATTTAAGTCATATAACTCAACAGCCCGGAGAGTCAGCCCGAAAGCTTTGGAATAGGTTCCTCACTAAAAAGAACCAAATAGTCGACTGTTCGGACGCCGAAGCCTTAGCAGCTTTCAAGCACAGCGTTCGAGACGAATGGCTCGCCAGAAACCTCGGCCAAGAAAAGCCGAGAACAATGGCAGCATTGACAAGCCTCATGACCCGCTTTTGCGCGGGCGAGGACAGCTGGTTAGCCTGGTGCAGCACCAGCGACCCAAGTACATCCGAAGTCAGGGATGAAAACGGGAAACCACGACGCAGCAAAAACAAGCACCGGAATAAAGAAGACAGCCCGAAGAGCACGGCGGTAAACGCCGGATTCAGAAGCTCTCGGCCAGGTCAGCAAAAACTGCCCTTCAAAGGCAACAGAGACGAACTGTCCAGCCTAAACAAGATTCTGGACAAAATATGTCAGATCCACAGCACCCCCGATAAACCTGCAAATCATGCCCATAGAGAATGTTGGGTCTTCAAGCAGTCCGGCAAGCTCAACGCCGAACACAAGGGGCAGGATACACCGAGCGAAGAAGAGGACGAGCCTCGCAAGCAAAGCACCGGGGAACAAAAGAAATTCCCACCAGAAGTTAAAACAGTAAACGTGTTACACGTGACAAAGGGGAGAAACAAAGCGGCACTCCTAGAGACACATGTCCCAGGTCCTATCACAGCGGAGTTCTGCCACTGGTCGTCCCAACCGATCACCTTCGACCATCGGGATTACTCGGCAAGTATCCGACATGCAGGATGGGCTGCCTTGGTGTTAGACCCGATAATTGATGGATACCACTTCACACGAGTCCTGATGGACGGCGGCAGTAGTTTAAACCTGATATATCAGGACACAGTCCGCAAAATGGGGATAAACCCAACAAAAATTAGCCATAGCAATACTACCTTTAAAGGAGTAACGCCAGGCCTAGAATCCCATTGCACGGGCTCCCTACTACTCGAGGTTATATTCGGCTTCTCCGATAACTTCCGCAGCGAAAATTTAACCTTCCACATCGCTCCGTTCCAAAGTGGCTATCAAGCACTACTCAGACGCGAAGCTTTCGCTCGCTTTAACGCAATACCACATTACGCTTCCCTCATGGTTAAAATGCCCAGTCCACGTGGCATCATTACAGTAAATGGAAATATTGAGCGCTCCTTGCGCGCGGAAGACTGCACGGCTGCCTTGGCAGCCGCACACTAAACGTCCTCACCAACTAAAGCATTCTACAGGTCGTTAAGACCACGGACACGGTTGGACGAGTCCGGTGCAGCTATATGTAATTGATACAGGTTTGATGGCTATACTCCTATTACAATACAAGGGGCTCAACGCGCGCGCACAAATGGCAATTAGGCTCAACTTTGCTCATTTTGAACTATATATTGTTTATTTAGTATAACTTACCTTTTGCACAGCAACTTTTCAATTAAGTTCCTCTCTTTTTCAGATGACCATCGTGCTACACCCGTCCAGAATACGGCACAACGGAGACACACGCGCAGACGTGCAGCAGGGACCCGTTCCAAGGATTGTTTTTAGATTAAGACCCTGCGTAAACCTTTTTTACAGTCTCTTGTTGATACACATCCCTCGGATTCTCAGTACAATTGAGAAGGATGCTGACGTATTGGCATGTGGCCACGTCAGAATATTGCACGTACCTGGACACCAGGGGCTTATTACAAAGGGCACTGTTTAGGCCCAGTTTACATCATAAAGACATAATACCTTAGGGAGTGTTCGGCGTCCCGAGTTTGGCCTTATATGCATCAGCTCCGAATCATGTCTTTGGTCAATTGTTGGGTTTTCCCGGCTCCTGTGTTTTGCTGCCTTATGTTCTGCTCTAACGGCTAAGGCGGCACCAGGAGAACTACTGCGATTGTGCCCTGGTTCATCCGGACGAGCACCTCAGTAGAGAAAGCCGAAAACTGACTATCATGATATAGCGTGAGACTGGTCAACCACTCGATGACCTAGCGGAATCTTCGGGATTCCTCCGCCTTAACGAAGGGCCGTTTCCCGACCAGGCATGTACGCGGCCCAAATCCGGATGAGCGCGGAGCCACCAAGGGCTATATAGTAGCCCCACTTTCAAACTCCTCTGGCTAAGTAAAAGTGTTAAAGCATTATAGTCCGGTTGCCTAGTTCGCTGCGCTATCACCTCCTTCATGGACCAAGACGTTGGATCAAGTGTGAACATGCATCTTCTGCGGACACCCCCGCATTATATGCGTGGGGGCTGAAGCCGACGACTGCCATCTTTCAGGTTATATACATATATACATAAATGGCCACACAGGAGGCATCATAGCACTTTCGGGCAAAAAATATAAATACAGCCTTGATAAACTCAATAAAACATTGTTTTTACAATGGGAATACATGTCACTCAAACATAATATTCTTCGAGCAATGAGCCTCTATCGAACGAGCGCCTTCAAGAACTTCTTCAAAGTAGTGCTCGGCAGCCACTCGGCCTATGGCCGAATCCTGTGCCGCAATAGTGGTGGCATCCATCTCCGCCCAGTATGTTTTGACACGGGCAAGGGCCATCCGCGAGCCTTCTATGCACGCCGACCTCTTTACAGCATCGATGTGTGGCACAGTGCCAAGGAATTGTTGCACTAAGCTAAAATAGCTATTCGGCCTTGGCCCTCCTGGCCACAAATGATCCACAACGGACCTCATGGCCAGTCCGGACAACCTATGGAGCTCGGCCCAACCGGTCAATCGCTCATTCAGCAGCAGCGGACGGATCAGAGCGTGAAACTGTGACCAGAATAGCTTCTCCACTTCGGGACCTTTCTGATCCTTGAAGTACTCGGCGGCATCAGCAGCGCTGGCAGCCAAATCCATGTACGCGTCCGTAGAACTCCATAGCCGGTCCAGAGGAGCATACTTCGGATCTTCGAACTTAGTCCGCAACAAGAAGGGCTTCCCAGACACGATATCTGCAGCTTGATTCAGCTCCTCCTTCGTCGCTCTAATTTTGGAGCGGGCTTCCTTGGCAGCCACCCGGGCCTTCTCCAGGTCCGTCGCTTTCACCCGGTTTTCCTCTTCAAGAAGCCGGTAACGGTCAGCAGCATCTTTTAACTCCACGGCCATCTTGGCAATTTTTTCTTTGCTCTTGCAATGTGCGGCCTGTTCGGCCCTTAACTCTTCGGCCGCCTGCAAAGCGACCGCATTGCTACTCCTTGCTTGCTCCTTGGCTTGGGCAAGCTCCGCCCGAAGGGTCTCCACGGTGGCAGCTCCATCTGCAGTCACGACATATTAAAGATACAGGCATCATGTTGCTCTTACTATGTGACATTCACCGGAAAAATCACCTACCTAGTGCCTCGTCAAGCCGCTTGTTGACAAGAACGATGTCGGCATATGCCGCATCCAGCTGCCACTTTAGTTCGGCATACCCATCAGTCCGGCTAGCCACTAGAGCTTCCACCACCTGCACATAAAGGCAGTCTGGTTATTAACTGGGACTATGATCCTCTGTTTGCCGCCGTTTTCGACAACAACCAGAGTCTCAGGGGCTACTATCTACACAGGGCACATTTAAAAATATGCGGTATCGTAAAAAATATACATCATTTCACGTACCTCAAAACCCGTCAGTAGACTCGTAAAAGCTTCATGCAACCCGCTTTCGGCGGACGTAATCCTTTCAATCACCGTACCCATCAAGGTGCGGTGCTCTTCTGAGATAGCCGCTTGCGCCAGCAGATCCCTCCGTATGTCCGACCGCACACCAGACGGTGCCCGGCTCTTTTGATGACTCTCTTCGAGAGCCGGGTGTTGAGGACTTCGGGTGGCCATGAGATTACCTTCTGGACTTGCCGGATCCGGAGAAACCCTCCGCGATGACACCTCGGGGTCGCCCGCTTCGTGAGGCGGTGTGGCAGGGGGAGGCGTTTCGCTCTCCATCATCTCCGGAATAAGATCCCCCGAAGATGAGCTCTGCTAAGAAGGGCTAAGATCCGAACTGCAAGATAAATACTTTGGTTATTTTCCTCAGAAGTAGAGCAAGATATCTTCACTATTAAGTACTTTTTGCTTACTTACAGCTCGGTAGAGGGCAGATCCCCGCACGGACATTGTGTGGCAAGAATACCCTTCGAGGCAGGACCCTCTAGCGGAGATTTCTTCTCCTGTTTGGAAACCTTAGTTTCCAGATCTTCAGAGGCAGTCCTCTTCCTCCCCCGGGGAGACAGAATGTCATATTCCTCCCCTTGGTTATCCTCCCTCGCGAAGGCACTCATTCCCTCGATTGGAATAGGTAGCGATGGAGGCCCGCTTTCGCCCTCTTTATTCCCCCCTTCGTCTTCCTTGGAGGGCACTAGACAAGGTGTTGTCTCGAGCATCTTTTCCAGCACCGGATTGTCCAAGCCTTCAGGAAGGGGGGCTGAACACCGGATCATCTTCGCCTTTGCTATCCAGTCCTGGTCAAAGAGCGATTCTTCAGAATGATTTCATGATAAATAAAAGGACAGTGTGTTCGACCATGGGATTACTGTTGGAAATATGCCCTAGAGGCAATAATAAAAGGATTATTATTATATTTCCTTGTTCATGATAATTGTCTTTTATTCATGCTATAATTGTGTTATCCGGAAATCGTAATACATGTGTGAATACATAGACACCAACATGTCCCTAGTAAGCCTCTAGTTGACTAGCTCGTTGATCAACAGATAGTCATGGTTTCCTGACTATGGACATTTTATGTCATTGATAACGAGATCACATCATTAGGAGAATGATGTGATGGACAAGACCCAATCCTAAACGTAGCACAAGATCGTATAGTTCGTTTGCTAGAGTTTTTCCAATGTCAAGTATCTTTTCCTTAGACCATGAGACCATGTAACTCCCGGATACCGTAGGAGTGCTTTGGGTGTACCAAATGTCACAATGTAACTGGGTGACTATAAAGGTATACTACGGGTATCTCCTAAAGTGTCTGTTGGGTTGACACGGATCAAGACTGGGATTTGTCACTCCGTATAACGGAGAGGTATCTCTGGCCCACTCGGTAATGCATCATCATAATGAGCTCAAAGTGACCAAGTGTCTGGTCACGGGATCATGCATTACGGTACGAGTAAAGTGACTTGCCGGTAACGAGATTGAACGAGGTATTGGGATACCGACGATCGAATCTCGGGCAAGTAACGTACCGATTGACAAAGGGAATTGTATACGAGGTTGCTTGAATCCTCGACATCGTGGTTCATCCGATGAGATCATCGAGGAGCATGTGGGAGCCAACATGAGTATCCAGATCCCGCTGTTGGTTATTGACCAGAGAGCCGTCTCGGTCATGTCTACATGTCTCCCGAACCCGTAGGGTCTACACACTTAAGGTTCGGTGACGCTAGGGTTGTATGGATATGAGTATGCAGTAACCCGAAAGTTGTTCGGAGTCCCGGATGAGATCCCGGACGTCACGAGGAGTTCCGGAATGGTCCGGAGGTGAAGAATTATATATAGGAAGTGCAGTTTCGGACATCGGGAGAGTTTCGGGGGTCACCGGTATTGTACCGGGACCACCGGAAGGGTCCCGGGGGTCCACCGGGTGGGACCACCCATCCCGGAGGGCCCCATGGGCTAAAGTGGGGAGGGGAACCAGCCCATAGTGGGCTGGTGCACCCCCTTGGCCCACCCCATGCGCCTAGGGTTGGGAACCCTAGGGTGGGGGGGCGCCCCACCTGGCTTGGGGGGCACTCCACCCCTTGGCCGCCGTCCCCCTAGGAGATCCCATCTCCTAGGGCCGGCGCACCCCCTAGGGGGCCTATATAAAGGGGGGAGGGAGGGGCAGCCGCACCCTTGAGTCTTGGCGCCTCCCTCTCCCCTGCTACACCTCTCCCTCTCGCAGAAGAACGGCGAAGCCCTGCTGCGGTGACTGCTGCATCCACCACCACGCCGTCGTGCTGCTGGATCTTCATCAACCTCTCCTTCCCCCTTGCTGGATCAAGAAGGAGGAGACGTCACGCTGACCATACGTGTGCTGAACACGGAGGTGCCGTCCGTTCGGCGCTAGGATCTCCGGTGATTTGGATCACGTCGAGTACGACTTCCTCATCCCCGTTCCTTGACCGCTTCCGCGCGTGATCTACAAAGGTATGTAGATGCAATCCGATCACTCGTTGCTAGATGAACTCATAGATGGATATTGGTGAAACCGTAGGAAAATTTTTGTTTTCTGCAACGTTCCCCAACAGTGGCATCATGAGCTAGGTCTATGCGTAGTTCTCTTTGCATGAGTAGAACACAATTTGTTGTGGGCGTAAATGTTGTCAACTTTCTTGCCGCTACTAGTCTTATTTTGCTTCAGCAGTATTGTGGGATGAAGCAGCCCGGACCAACCTTACACGTACGCTTACGTGAGACCAGTTCCACCGACTGACATGCACTAGTTGCATAAGGTGGCTGGCGGGTGTCTGTCTCTCCCACTTTAGTTGGAGCGGATTCGGTGAAAATGGTCCTTATGAAGGGTAAATAGAAGTTGACAAATCACGTTGTGGCTTTCACGTAGGTAAGAAAACGTTCTTTCTAGAACCCTATTGCAGCCACGTAAAACTTGCAACAACAATTAGAGGACGTCTAACTTGTTTTTGCAACAAGTGTTTTGTGATGTGATATGGCCAAAGTTGTGATGAATGATGAATGATATATATGTGATGTATGAGATGTTCATGCTATTGTAATAGGAATCATGACTTGCATGTCGATGAGTATGACAACCGGCAGGAGCCATAGGAGTTGTCTTTATTTTTTGTATGACCTGCGTGTCATTGAGAAACACCATGTAAATTACTTTACTTTATTGCTAAACGTGTTAGCCATAGTAGTAGAAGTAATAGTTGGCGAGCAACTTCATGGAGACACGATGATGGAGATCATGATGATGGAGATCATGGTGTCATGCCGGTGACAAGATGATCATGGAGCCCCAAGATGGAGATCAAAGGAGCTATGTGATATTGGCCATATCATGTCACTATTATTATTTGATTGCATGTGATGTTTATCATGTTTTTGCATATTGTTTACTTAGAATGACGGTAGTAAATAAGATGATCCCTCATAATAATTTCAAGAAAGTCTTCCCCCTAACTGTGCACCGTTGCGACAGTTCGTTGTTTCAAAGCACCACGTGATGATCGGGTGTGATAGATTCCAACGTTCACATACAACGGGCGTAAGACAGATTTACACATGCAAACACTTAGGTTGACTTGACGAGCCTAGCATGTACAGACATGGCCTCGGAACACACAAGACCGAAAGGTCGAGCATGAGTCGTATAGAAGATACGATCAACATGAAGATGTTCACCGATGTTGGCTAGTCCGTCTCACGTGATGATCGGACACGGCCTAGTTAACTCGGATCATGTTATACTTAGATGACTAGAGGGATGTCTATCTGAGTGGGAGTTCATTGAATAATTTGATTAGATGAACTTAATTATCATGAACTTAGTCTAAAATCTTTACAACATGTATATTAGATCAAATGGCCAACGTTGTCCTCAACTTCAACGCGTTCCTAGAGAAAACCAAGCTGAAAGACGATGGCAGCAACTATACAGACTGGGTTCGGATCCTGAGGATCATCCTCATAGATGCCAAGAAAGATTATGTCCTAAAAGCACCGCTAGGTGAAGCACCTGCTCTCCCTGCAAAACAAGACATTATGAACGCTTGGCAGACACGTACCGATGATTACTCCCTCGTTCAGTGTGGCATGCTTTACAGCTTAGAGCCGGGGCTCCAAAAGCGTTTTGAGAGACACGGAGCATATGAGATGTTCGAAGAGCTGAAAATGGTTTTTCAAGCTCATGCCTGGGTCGAGAGATATGAAGTCTCCGACAAGTTCTTCAGCTGTAAGATGGAGGAAAACAGTTCTGTCAGTGAGCACATACTCACTATGTCTGGGTTACATAACCGCTTGACTCAGCTGGGAGTTAATCTCCCGGATGACGCGTTCATTGACAGAATCCTTCAGTCGCTTCCACCGAGCTACAAGAGCTTTGTGATGAACTTCAATATGCAGGGGATGGAAAAGACCATTCCTGAAGTATTTGCAATGCTGAAATCAGCAGAGGTAGACGTCAAAAAGGAACATCAAGTGTTGATGGTGAATAAAACCACTAAGTTCAAGAAAGGCAAGGGTAAGAAAAACTTCAAGAAGGACGGCAAGGGAGTTGCCGCGCCCGGCAAGCAAGCTGCCGGGAAGAAGCCAAAGAATGGACCCAAGCCCGAGACTGAGTGCTTTTATTGCAAGAAAAGTGGTCACTGGAAGCGGAACTGTCCCAAATACTTAGCGGACAAGAAGGCCGGCAAAACAAAAGGTATATGTGATATACATGTAATTGATGTGTACCTTACCAGTACTCATAGTAGCTCCTGGGTATTTGATACCGGTGCAGTTGCTCACATTTGTAACTCAAAGCAGGAGCTGCGGAATAAGCGGAGACTGGCGAAGGACGAGGTGACGATGCGCGTCGGGAATGGTTCCAAGGTCGATGTGATCGTCGTCGGCACGCTACCTCTACATTTACCTACGGGATTAGTTTTGAACCTCAATAATTGTTATTTAGTGCCAAGTTTGAGCATGAACATTGTATCAGGATCTCGTTTAATACGAGATGGCTACTCATTTAAATCCGAGAATAATGGTTGTTCTATTTATATGAGAGATATGTTTTATGGTCATGCTCCGATGGTGAATGGTTTATTCTTAATGAATCTCGAGCGTAATGCTACACATATTCATAGTGTGAGTACCCAAAGATGTAAGGTTGATAATGATAGTCCCACATACTTGTGGCACTGCCGCCTTGGTCACATAGGTGTCAAACGCATGAAGAAGCTCCATGTAGATGGACTTTTAGAGTCTCTTGATTACGAATAATTTGACACGTGCGAACCATGCCTCATGGGTAAAATGACCAAGACTCCGTTCTCAGGAACAATGGAGCGAGCAACCAACTTATTGGAAATCATACATACTGATGTGTGCGGTCCAATGAGTGTTGAGGCTCGCGGTGGCTATCGTTATGTTCTCACCCTCACTGATGACTTGAGTAGATATGGGTATGTCTATTTAATGAAACACAAGTCTGAGACCTTTGAAAAGTTCAAGGAATTTCAGAGTGAGGTTGAGAATCAACGTGACAGGAAAATCAAGTTCTTGCGATCAAATCGTGGAGGAGAATACTTGAGTCACGAGTTTGGCACACACTTAAGAAAATGTCGAATAGTTTCACAACTGACACCGCCTGGAACACCTCAGCGTAATGGTGTGTCCGAACGTCGTAATCGCACTCTACTAGATATGGTGCGATCTATGATGTCTCTTACCGATTTACCGCTATCATTTTGGGGCTATGCTTTAGAGACTGCCGCATTCACTTTAAATAGAGCTCCATCGAAATCCGTTGAGACGACACCGTATGAATTATGGTTTGGGAAGAAACCTAAGCTGTCGTTTCTAAAAGTTTGGGGATGCGATGCTTATGTCAAGAAACTTCAACCTGAAAAGCTCGAACCCAAGTCGGAAGAATACATCTTCATAGGATACCCTAAAGAAACTATTGGGTATACCTTCTACCTCAGATCCGAAGGCAAGATCTTTGTTGCCAAGAATGGATCCTTTCTAGAGAAAGAGTTTCTCTCGAAAGAAGTAAGTGGGAGGAAAGTAGAACTTGATGAAGTATTACCTCTTGAACCGGAAAATGGCGCAGCTCAAGAAAATGTTCCTGAGGTGCCTGCACCAATTAGAGAGGAAGTTAATGATGATAATCAAGATACTTCTGATCAAGCTCCTACTGAAATTCGAAGGTCCACAAGGACACGTTCCGCACCAGAATGGTACGGCAACCCTGTCTTGGAAATCATGTTGTTAGACAACGGTGAACCTTCGAACTATGAAGAAGCGATGGCGGGCCCAGATTTCGACAAATGGCTGGAAGCCATGAAATCCAAGATAGGATCCATGTATGAAAACAAAGTATGGACTTTGACTGACTTGCCCGTTGAGCGGTGAGCCATAGAAAATAAATGGATCTTTAAGAAGAAGACAGACGCGGATGGTAATGTGACCATCTACAAAGCTCGGCTTGTCGCTAAGGGTTATCGACAAGTTCAAGGGGTTGACTATGATGAGACTTTCTCACCGGTAGCGAAGCTGAAGTCCGTTCGAATCATGTTAGCAATTACCGCATTCTATGATTATGAGATATGGCAAATGGACGTCAAAACGGCATTCCTTAATGGTTTCCTTAAGGAAGAATTGTATATGATGCAGCCGGAAGGTTTTGTCGATCCTAAAAATGCTGACAAGGTGTGCAAGCTCCAACGCTCGATTTATGGGCTGGTGCAAGCATCTCGGAGTTGGAATATTCGCTTTGATGAGATGATCAAAGCGTTTGGGTTTATGCAGACTTATGGAGAAGCCTGCGTTTACAAGAAAGTGAGTGGGAGCTCTGTAGCATTTCTCATATTGTATGTAGATGACATACTTTTGATGGGAAATGATATAGAGCTTTTGGACAGCATTAAGGCCTACTTGAATAAGAGTTTTTCAATGAAGGACCTTGGAGAAGCTGCTTATATATTAGGCATAAAGATCTATAGAGATAGATCAAGACGCCTCATAGGTCTTTCACAAAGCACATACCTTGATAAGATATTGAAGAAGTTCAATATGGATCAGTCTAAGAAGGGGTTCTTGCCTGTGTTGCAAGGTGTGAAATTGAGCTCAGCTCAATGTCCGACCACGGCAGAAGATATAGAAGAGATGAGTGTCATCCCCTATGCCTCAGCCATAGGTTCTATTATGTATGCCATGTTGTGTACCAGACCTGATGTAAACCTTGCCGTAAGTTTGGTAGGTAGGTACCAAAGTAATCCCGGCAAGGAACACTGGACAGCAGTCAAGAACATCCTGAAGTACCTGAAAAGGACTAAGGAAATGTTTCTCGTTTATGGAGGTGATGAAGAGCTCGTCATAAAGGGTTACGTCGACGCTAGCTTCGACACAGATCTGGATGACTCTAAGTCACAAACCGGATACGTGTATATTTTGAATGGTGGGGCAGTAAGCTGGTGCAGTTGCAAGCGGAGCGTCGTGGCGGGATCTACATGTGAAGCGGAGTACGTGGAAGCCTCGGAGGCAGCGCATGAAGCAATTTGGGTGAAGGAGTTCATCACCGACCTAGGAGTCATACCCAATGCGTCGGGGCCGATCAAACTCTTCTGTGACAACACTGGAGCTATTGCACTTGCCAAGGAGCCCAGGTTTCACAAGAAGACCAGGCACATCAAGCGTCGCTTCAACTTCATTCGTGAAAATGTTCAAGATGGAGACATAGATATTTGTAAAGTACATACGGACCTGAATGTAGCAGATCCGTTGACTAAACCTCTCCCTAGAGCAAAACATGATCAACACCAGAATTCCATGGGTGTTCGATTCATCACAATGTAACTAGATTATTGACTCTAGTGCAAGTGGGAGACTGTTGGAAATATGCCCTAGAGGCAATAATAAAAGGATTATTATTATATTTCCTTGTTCATGATAATTGTCTTTTATTCATGCTATAATTGTGTTATCTGGAAATCGTAATACATGTGTGAATACATAGACACCAACATGTCCCTAGTAAGCCTCTAGTTGACTAGCTCGTTGATCAACAGATAGTCATGGTTTCCTGACTATGGACATTGGATGTCATTGATAACGAGATCACATCATTAGGAGAATGATGTGATGGACAAGACCCAATCCTAAACATAGCACAAGATCATATAGTTCGTTTGCTAGAGTTTTTCCAATGTCAAGTATCTTTTCCTTAGACCATGAGACCATGTAACTCCCGGATACTGTAGGAGTGCTTTGGGTGTACCAAATGTCACAACGTAACTGGGTGACTATAAAGGTATACTACGGGTATCTCCTAAAGTGTCTGTTGGGTTGACACGGATCAAGACTGGGATTTGTCACTCCGTATGACGGAGAGGTATCTCTGGGCCCACTCGGTAATGCATCATCATAATGAGCTCAAAGTGACCAAGTGTCTGGTCACGGGATCATGCATTATGGTACGAGTAAAGTGACTTGCCGGTAATGAGATTGAACGAGGTATTGGGATACCGACGATCGAATCTCGGGCAAGTAACGTACCGATTGACAAAGGGAATTGTATACGGGGTTGCTTGAATCCTCGACATCGTGGTTCATCCGATGAGATCATCGAGGAGCATGTGGGAGCCAACATGGGTATCCAGATCCCGTTGTTGGTTATTGACCGAAGAGCTGTCTCGGTCATGTCTACATGTCTCCCGAACCCGTAGGGTCTACACACTTAAGGTTCGGTGACGCTAGGGTTGTATGGATATGAGTATGCAGTAACCCGAAAGTTGTTCGGAGTCCCGGATGAGATCCCGGACGTCACGAGGAGTCCCAAAATGGTCTGGAGGTGAAGAATTATATATAGGAAGTGCAGTTTCGGCCATCAGAAGAGTTTCGGGGGTCACCGGTATTGTACCAGGACCAGCGGAAGGGTCCCGGGGGTCCACCGGGTGGGGCCACCCATCCCGGAGGGCCCCATGGGCTAAAGTGGGGAGGGGAACCAGCCCATAGTGGGCTGGTGCACCCCCCTTGGCCCACCCCATGCGCCTAGGGTTGGGAACCCTAGGGTGGGGGGGTGCCCCACCTGGCTTGGGGGGCACTCCACCCCTTGGCCGTCGCCCCCCCTAGGAGATCCCATCTCCTAGGGCCGGCGCACCCCCTAGGGGGCCTATATAAAGGGGGGAGGGAGGGGCAGCCGCACCCTTGAGTCTTGGCGCCTCCCTCTCCCCTGCTACACCTCTCCCTCTCGCAGAAGAACGGCGAAGCCCTGCTGCGGTGACTGCTGCATCCACCACCACGCCGTCGTGCTGCTGGATCTTCATCAACCTCTCCTTCCCCCTTGCTGGATCAAGAAGGAGGAGACGTCACGCTGACCATACGTGTGTTGAACACGGAGGTGCCGTCCGTTCGGCGCTAGGATCTCCGGTGATTTGGATCACGTCGAGTACGACTTCCTCATCCCCGTTCTTTGAACGCTTCCGCGCTTGATCTACAAAGGTATGTAGATGCAATCCGATCACTCGTTGCTAGATGAACTCATAGATGGATCTTGGTGAAACCGTAGGAAAATTTTGGTTTTCTGCAACGTTCCCCAACAATTACTTACTTGGGCAGCGGTGCGGTTGCTACTCAGGCCCACGTCCTCGGTAGTGTCCGGACACTCTATTTGGGGTCGGAAGAACGATTTGTACATCTCCTTGTGCGTCATGCCGAGGAAATTCTGAATAGTGTGCGGTCCTTCCGGGTTGAATTCCCACATGCGGAGGGGCCGGCGTTTGCAAGGCTGGACCCGATGAACCAACATAACTTGCATTACCATAACCAGACTGAAATCTCCCTCGAAGAGATCTCAGATACGGCTCTGCAGTATTGGCACGTCGTTGGCTGGACCCCAGCTCAGCCACCTGCTGATCCATGACATCAGTTCTGGTGGAGGGCCCTGGCGAAAGGTGGGGGCAGCTACCCACTTGGCACTTCGGGGAGCTGTAACGTAAAACCACTCCTGTTGCCACAATCCGGACACCTCTGGAAAGGAACCCTTTGGCCATGGAGCGTCAGCAATTTTGCTTATTAGAGCACCTCCGCATGCTGCATACTGCCCCTCGACCATCTTCAGCTTCACATCGAAGGTCTTGAGCCACAGGCCGAAGTGAGGGGTAATGCAGAGGAAGGCCTCACAAACGACAATAAATGACGAGATGTGAAGAAGGGAATCCAGGGCCAGATCGTGAAAATCCAGCCCGTAATAGAACATAAGACCCCTAACAAAGGGATCCAGATCGAGGCCTAGTCCTCGAAGGAAGTGGGAGACGAACACGACGCTCTCGTTAGGTTCGGGAGTAGGGACGACCTGCCCTCGGGCGGGCAGCCTATGCGAAATTTCAGCGGTCAGATATCTGGCCTCCCTCAACTTCTTGATATCCTCCTCCATGACGGAGGAAGGCATCCACTGGCCTTGAAGGCTGGATCCAGACATGATTGAAGGTCCGAAGCACCTGACCTGGGCTTTGGGTGTTAGAACTCGAGGCGGGGGAAGGATTCGATTGAGCACGGGAGGGAAAAAGGTAAAAGCCTTGTCCCTTTATAAAGAGGGTGAATATCAAGCATCCTCCTCATGGCCGTTTGGGACTTGCCTAAGATCTAGGAGTCCTAGGCATGGTTGGGTTACCCACGTCCGTATTAATGAGAATCCCGTGATAAAGGGAACACGATCTCTGCTTTGACAAGACGTGTCAAGAAACCATCTCGCGTTATGTGCGGGGCTGGTTAAAGAAAAACTGTTCGAATAATTACCGGGCCATGGCATGATGTCATGCTACCAAAATGTGTCAGCAGATTAGATTTGTGGAAATATTATTCTCTCTACGGTGGTATGTGGAACTTATTTTGCAGGGTCGGATACTATCCTTGTATTCAAAATCTTCTGTGGTGTATTCGGAGGAGGAACCCGCCTTGCAATGCCGAAGACAACACTGCGCGCCGGACTCATCGGCATTGAAGCCTGGTTCAGGGGCTACTAAGGGAGTCCTGGATTAGGGGGTCTCCGGACAGCCGGACTGTTGGACTATGAAGATACGAGATTGAAGACTTTGTCCCGTGTCCGGATGGGACTCTACTTGGCGTGGAAGGCAAGCTAGGCAATACGGATATGTATATCTCCTCCTTTGTAACCGACCTTGTGTAACCCTAACCTCCTCCGGTGTCTATATAAACCGGAGGGTTTTAGTCCGTAGGACAACATACAATCATACCATAGGCTAGATTCTAGGGTTTAGCCTCTCTGATCTCGTGGTAGATCAACTCTTGTACTACTCATATTATCAAGAATAATCAAGCAGGACGTAGGGTTTTACCTCCATCAAGAGGGCCCGAACCTGGTTAAAACATCGTGTCCCCTGCCTTCTGTTACCATCCACCTTAGACGCACAGTTTGGGACCCCCTACCCGAGATCCGCCGGTTTTGACACCAACAGGGACCCTAGCCACCGCTCCCCCATCCCCCTGCTCCCCTCCCTCTCCCGCCGTCGTCGGCAGGCGTCGACGGGCAAAGCCCGATCGGCGCGGTGGCAGCAGGGCCTTTCCTTCCTCCTCTGCCTTCGGGGTCCGTCGCGGGGCAAAGCTTGCGGGTGGCGGCGCTGGGCTTCCGCAGGGCCCAACGGCACGGTGGCGGCGGTGCGGCCGTCTGGTGGCGGCGCGGCGACGGCCTATGCCCCGGTGGTGGTGCGGCGGCTACTGGGTGGTCCGGCTCGGGTGGCGGCGCCCTGGTGGGCGTCTGGCCAGATCCGCCTGGATCTGGCGCCTGGGGTCCGGCTGGCGACGCAGGGGGGTGGAGGGATCTCGCCTGAGCTCCCGTGTGCTGCTGGTCGGCGGCGTCTCGTGCGGGGCAGCAGGAGGTTGTGGCGGCCGGCAGCGCGTGATGGTGGATGCGTGTCTAGCCGGGGGATCTTGATCTCCTTATTGGATGGCGCGGGCTGCGCTGGTCTTGGACTGCGGCCGGCTGCCTCCTCCATCTCCGGGGAGGCAGCGGCGTGGTGGTGGTGGTGCCCTGGGAGGAGTGTGGCCGGCGACTCCGATGCGTGGAGCTCGCCGGGCGGCGCGGGTTGGGCAATGGCAGTGGTGGTCGCTGCTCCGGCCGTGGATGGCTCCATAGTGGCTTGGCAAGTCGGCTTTGGTGACGGTTGGCACGTCCCGGCGTCGGTTCGTCCTTAGGCGGCTTGTATCGACCTTTGACCCCTCCTCCTCCTCGTCCGATCGCTATGATCAGCGAAGGTCTGGCCTTCTCCTAGCTGCGGTCCATTGCTCGTTTCGCGCCCGGTGCGCAGGTCCGATTTCATCTCGCGCATAGTGTCGCAGGACTAAGCTCGTCTTGCACACGGTGCTGCAGGACTGACCTCGTCTCGCGCACGGTGTTGCGGGACCGAGCTCGCCTCGTGCCCGGTGCTGCAGGATGGGTAGATGGAGGCCAGGTGGCCAGCCTATTGGGTCTCGGCACTGGGGGTCGCCCAGAGGTGCTAAAGGTGGGACCTTTCTGCTCGTCCCTTTAGTTGGGATAGCGGCAGGTCTGGGGTGAGGTGGTGTCAAGGTATTGGATGCCAGGGTGCTGGCCCTGGTGGTGGTTGCGCGGTGCTCTCGGGCGGAGGCCGTGGCTTGGAGCTGCTCGGTGGCCATGGCCGTGTGGGCGGCATGGTCACCGGGGTGTGGCGTTCGATGGCTGTGAGTTTTTGGCCAGGGTGAAAACATGTTCTATCTTCGGACGGACCGGTGGCGGCGAAGCTCGTTCCCTTCTTGAAGGCGTCGTCGCGGCTCTCATTGCTCATCGTGCAGCTCCGGGGGAAACTCGATCCTTGGATTGGGCGGTGGTGACGCTCCGGTGTCGTATCCTTCCTGAAGGCGCCGCCTTGGAGCCCACGGTTCATCATATGCGGCTTCATCTCTTCGCGGTGGTAGTGCTAGGGGTGGTGTTGCCGCGCTCAGCGCCTATGTATCATGCCTTGGATGTGTGCGTGTGTTGTGGTGGTGCGCGGTGTACTGGGGTGTGAGGATCGTGCTTTATATATAAAGTGGGGCGAAAGCCTTTTTCGGCAAAGCCATCAACAAGCAGAGAATAAGACATAGATAACTATGCTAGAACCATTACAAGATATGAAGAGTACATGCCTAAGATTAAGTCGACTTCTTCCGCAACAATGCCTTCAACAAGGGATAACACCCTCGCGCCACCATCGTCGTATCCGACTGGAGACAACCAAGACAAGGAGTTTCATCTTGAATGCCAAGACTGGCCAATCAAGATCAGAACATGACATGGAGACAACGCCTTCAACAAGGTAACAATGCAAGTTCAGTCGCTGCTGAGTCTAACCAATGAAGGCCAAAACAATAGTTTTTACCACGGATATGACGTGATGTTCTAAGCATGATCTTGCAATAGATCTTTCGAAAGCTGCACAATCAGTGCTACACACAAAACCACCATGGTGTCCATCGGATAGGTCACACCCCTCTCACAACACTGCTCAGAAGTATGCACCAAAGAAGCACATGCCCCACAGAGCCACCTAGCCGACCACCTCACGAGGAGGAGTGTTCCCGCCATTGCCATCAGTGACAAGAGGTTGTAGTGGCGCTAGTAGACGGGTGAGACATCTTCCCACATATCATCGCCAAGACCATTGAGGAGCCGCCAAACTCATGCCACGAATCTGGCCGCTGCAACCGAAGCTCGAGCCATCCATGCCCGGGCCATCAATCTACCTACGCGTTGAACCATGTCAGGCACACAACATGCCATATCCAACACACAACCACTGAGCTCCCGATCTAGCGCAAGCCCCCTTGACAAGCCGAATCCAACTGCAGGGCAGCGCTCGCTGCCACCACAACCATCTGCAACTAGTGTCTTCGCCCCAGCCATGGGAGTACTTTAGCAGCTAGATTTAGGCGAGTATGCCTAAATCTGCCACCATCAACCACCACAGGTGGGCACCGCTCTATCCTTGCAGCCATGACGACGCATTGTATGCGCTTGGGTGCCAGCCAGGGGATCCCCTCTGAGTGAAGAGACGAGCCCGCCGCCAGATGGGCTTTGACCATTGGACTCATCTGGCAGTGATAGAAAGAGAAGAGGGAGGAGACGGGGTGACGGTGGCTAGTGTTTCGCTTGAGCCATCCCTGAAGCGACACGGATGTCTGTTTGGAAGTGATGAGTAACAATCAAGTAAGTTTTTTGGAGACCCATGTCATGTCTAAAACATCATCTACTCCCTCCGTCCTCAAGTAAGTGGATGTTTAGGGCATCTCCAGCCGGCCCCCCAAGACGCCCCCCATGGCCACTTTTTGGGCGCCGGCAGTAAAATATCTCCCCACTCGCGCCCCAAAGCCCCACTTTTCACCGGATTTAGAGAAAGTTGACGCCGGCAGTACCACCCCAAACCCAGCCCCCTGGGAGTAGCTGGGCGTGCCGGCGATGACTTTTTCTTGCGGTTGGCCCACTGTCTGCCTCCCACAACCTCTCTCCTCTCTTTTCCTCTTTCTTCTCGCCTGCCCCTCTCTCTCTCTCGAGCGCGGAGCGCATCGGCGCGGGGCGGAGCGGCGCTGGAGGAGTCCGGTGTCCAGCTCGGGCGGGCGTGGTCGGCGTCCGGCGTGCTTGAGGAGCCCCGAATCCCTCTCCAGCGCCTCGTAGCCGTCCGGGGAGGCGGCCGGCAAGCCAGCGCCAGGGCGAGCTCTGGCGAGGACGAGCGGGGCCGCGTGCGATGCAACGCGGCACGGGGCCAGGTAGCGGGAGGTGCGGGGGACCCGGCGACGAAGGACCGGGGCGCAGCTGGCCCGAGATGAGGCGGGCGTGTCGACGGAGCCTCCTGCCGACCACGGAGCAGCAGCCGGCTCGGGGGCAGGGCCGGACGCGGGCGCGCGAGAGCTGAGCGCCGAGGGATCGGGCGGAGGCCGGGCCAGTGCGAACACGGCCGAGGCACGGGAGCGGAGGCCGAGTGGGGCGGTGCAGACCTGTGCGGATTCGGGGTCGATGTAGGCGCCCCTTTCCTCCTCCTCCCTCCTCTCCGTCCTCGTCGGCGCTGGCCACGGAGGGCGCGTGTGGCCAGGCGCGGGCGGGCGGCGGGCGGGCGGGCGCGGGCAGGCACGGGCGCGGCTAGGCACCCCCCTTCCTCCTCCTCCCTCCTCTCCGTCCTCGTCGGCGCCGACCACGGAGGGCGCGCGCAGCCAGGCGCGGGCGCGGCCAGGCGCCTCCTTCCTCCTCCCTCCTCTCCTCGCTCCTTGACCTCGCGGGCGGTGTGGCTGCTGCACATGCCGTGGCGGGGCTCGCGCTCGAGCTCGATGGAGGGATGGTGGTACGCGGCGGCGAGGCCCGTGCCAAGGAGCGTGCGGCGGACGGTGGCGGGCGTCCTCGATGGTGCTGGAGACGGTGTCGAGCTGCGGTGCCGCCACGCGTCCTCGAAATGCGTTTTGGGTGGGGGGACGGCTGGGAAAAATTTCGTCCCAGGGTCAAAATCTTCGCCGGCAGCCCCCCAGGCGGCGAAAAAAGCCTCCTGGGGGGCCAACGGCTGGAGATGCCCTTAGCATTCGAAATTTGTCCAAAAAAGAGTGTACTTCTATCTTCCCAATGCACCTTGAAGTACAAAAAAATGCTACCCTCTCATCACACAGGAATCAAACCTAATAACATTTAACACATGGTCTCCTCATTTTCTACATGCACTTAGCTCATTGGAGGTGGGGGAATTAAAGAGGAGAGAGATAGTGGTCGGCACCTTTCCAATGCATTTTCTACTCCGTTCCATAATATGTCTTAAAAGTTCTATATGCCGACTTAATTGAGGATGGAGGGAGCATCTACTAGTGGAGGGATTATCAAGTAAATTTTCTTATAACAAAAGCTTATTAGAACTCACTCAAAAGGCAATGGAAAGGTAGCAACATTTACATGGCATGAATCTAACATTTTTCGCAAATTAGTTGCACATTGATGGCCAATAAAACAAGCTAGTTATCAAAAATTTCCAATATTTACCAGGGCGAAAAGTTCCTCGTGGAAGGAGGGCCATGACAAAAGCAGAAAAAGAAAGAACTGCAATACTCATTATCTCTAGACATAGAATCAACCATTCAGTTGCTGCAAAATTATAGAAATATGGACTTGCATTCTTGTCAACAAGATCCAAATTGTTAGCAAAGAATCGATCTTCTTCCTCAAAGGCCCTTATTTTTATGAGCTGTTTTACGGTGATTGGGTTAGTACTCGGAGTACTTAGCAGTACTTACATGTCTGATCACGTCTAATTTTTATTAGCTGTCAGATCTTGCGGGGAATTTTAATCGATTAAATTTAATATGTTAATTGCGATAAGGGCATAATGGTCCAGGGGGAAATATCTTTTCTTGAACCGATCACCTGAGGACCAGATCCATGTCTACTCGATCCAGTTCAGAATCCTCCTCCGATCTATTCGTCGCCGCTCGCCGCTCCTGATCTTCTCCGTCCTCGACCTGCCCAGCGAGAGGAATAAATTCATCGTCCTCGTCCTCCACCCAACCAACCCCAGCCCCCCACGCCGTCACCGAAGAAGAAGAAGGCCGGATCTGCGCCGGCTGAATCGGCGGCGACCGCGGCGGGCGATCCCATCTCTTCGCGCGTACCATCCTTAAGGTATGAATTCGGCTTGGCGTTCAGCTCGTTCTCTTGGCCGTTGCGCCCCTCCACCGTGCATGCAGTACAACCTCAACCCCACAAGATCCGGGTACGGACTAGAACAACGAATGGAAAGCTTCATCGTGGCATAGTTTCTCTTGAGCTAATCGCATCATGTTTGTTTAAGTAAGATGTTGAGGGCATTGCTTACTTCCTTTGGTACCGCAGAAAAAAGTGACTTACTTGACGTTTGAGATGAGATATACTAAAGGAAGATGAGATACTGGTTCCATAGTTCACTTAATTTAGTTTATTAAAGTCATCATCACTTTAGGTTTGCATAGTGCATGAAATATAGTTTAAAGGAAGATGAGATACTACTTGTTGGACGTTGATGATTGGTTTCCCTCACATGTCAAACGAGCAAAGTCTATTCCATGCACTTGTCTTTGCCTATGAGCTATTTTACACCTGCAACATTGATAAACAGAAAGATGTTGATGATTGGTTTCCCTCACATGTCATATGCTGGAAGACATGGCGTATGCAAGTGATGAGAGTATGTTCGAGTATGTAAATGTTGTCAGCAAGATGTTTGATAGTGAGGCTGAAGGCTATGAATTCTACAACAAATATGCTCTTGAAAAAGGTTTTAGTGTGAGGAAAAGCTACGTTGAGTGGGATGGATCCAACAAATACATAATTTTAAGGAAAATTGTGTGTAGTCGTCAAGGGTTTCACGAAGAGAAGCACATGAAAAGAAAGATGGAAGATAGAAAGAGGAGGCCACGAAGTTTAACTCGTGTTGGGTGTAATGCTAAATTGGTCATTACGAGACAGGAGGAAACCGGTCGGTGGTTTGTCAAGGATTTCATCGATGAGCACATCCATCCTCTAGCCCCACGGGATCTTTCTTGTCTGCTGCGTTCGCACAGACGAATTAGCGATGAGCAGAAAGCGGACATTGCGGACATGGAAAAATGTGGGATCCGCCAATAACGTATTATGGATATTTTGTGCTTTCAATACGGTGGATTTTATAAGGTTGGATGCATAAAGAGGGACGTTTATAATTTCTGCCATGCTAATAAGCAGGAGACAATCAGTGCCGGTGATGCTAATACGGTGATCATGCACATGATGGCGAGGCGAGAGCGAGTTGTGCATTTTTTCTTCAAGTACTTGGTAGACGAGCATGGCCATCTGAAGGGACTGTTCTGGGCTGATAGTCAGTCGCGACTTGACTACGAGGCTTTCGGAGACGTCATTGTTTTTGATATCACATACAGAACCAACAAATACAATCTGCCATTTGTGCCGTTTGTCGGGTTGAATCACCACCGCAGCACTGTTAATTTTGGCTGTGGTATAATTTCTCATGAAACAAGCCAGGCATACGAGTGGATGTTGCGGACCTTTTCTGATTGCATGGCACAGAAGCATCCAATATCTGTGATCACAGATGGGGACCTTGCAATGCAGAGAGCAATAAGGGTGGTCTGGCCAGACTCAAACCATAGACTATGTATATGGCACATTCAGCAGAACATTGTACGCCATCTGCATGATGACGACATAAAGGAGGAATTCAGATCTTTCATTTATGATACTTCTTCCATTGAAGAGCATGAGATAAAATGGATACAATTCTTACAACAGAATAAAGTAACCAGTGGGGAGTCTTGGCTGCATCAGATGTATCAGATGAGAAAGTTGTGGTGTGCTCCATATCTTGAGGGGCGTTGTTTCCTAGGATTGAGCAGCAATCAGAGGAGTGAGAGCTTGAACTCTGTGCTACATACGCATCTTGAGGGTAAGATGTCGTTGTTTGAAATGCTAGAGCACTATGAGTGTTGCCTTGCATCGTGACGGATTAACGAAGCTCTCCATGACATCGAAGCCTTGCAGTCCGTTCCATTTATAGAGGAAAATGCTTCGCCACTTGAGAAACACGCCGCAACAGTTTTCACACCTAGTGTCTTTAAGATGGTCTTATGGAGCATAGATGCTGTCAGCAAATGTCAGATCAGAGAGATACTAGATGGATCAGAAGATTCCACTTATGTTGTGTCCAAACAAGAAAGAATGGATAAAAAGTTTGGAGTGCGCATTGAAGAGAAGGAGGTCTTTTGCACAGGGTGAGTTGTTCTTGCCGTAAGCTGGAATGCGCAGGCACACCATGTTCCCACATTTTTTACATATTGGGGATTTTAAAACAAACAATTCTGCCAGGTTGTTGCGTTCCCACTAGGTGGACTATGAATGCAAAATGTGCATACACACCTACCAGAAAAAACCAGATGTATGACTATTCTGTAAGCCTGCAGAGGTACCGCGAGTTGCGGAATCGTAGTCACGCTGCAAGTTTCAAGGCATGCCACTCTGATGAGGACTATCACCGTCTAAAGATGCTTTTGCAAGCACAACATCATGGCAAGCAATCAAGTTTTGAACAAGCTGACAGTAAGGAGTCAACTAATGCTCAGCATAACAGCATTAGGTTTGGCCCGTTGATGCCGCACTCGGAGAAAGTTGATAAGGTTCTGGGTCCCGTGCATGTGCCAGGACGAGGTGCACCGAAGAAAAGGCTGCAGGCAAAGACAAAGAAGTCAAGATCACAGAATATCTGTGGCTATTGCAAGAAACCAGGTCACAATCGACGTAAATGCGCTAAATTGCTAGAGGTACGAAATATGTTCATATTTATTTTTTGCATGTGTTTTACTCATAATTGATGTCCATGTGATTTATTGTAATCTTCTGTGTAGGATCTCGAGGCTAAACTGTGATATCTACATACAGCATGAACCGACGATGAGCCAAAGAACGTCGTGTGCCATTCAGCTTTGTGTGACGTGGTCTTTACATTCTATTTCATCGTGACAGTAATTTAGTGGAGTGCGGTTGTACTGCCATGTTACTGTATTAGTTCGAAATCTTTCGTTTCCATTTTCTGTGTGTATCATTTGATGTCCAACTTTAAGAATGATGATGTATTTCGAACAGGAATAAGGGCTAGCATGGAGCACTTGTTATTGTCGAGTAGAATAATTATTGTGATGTATTTCTGCACGCACACACGGCCGCCAGACGGATCTCCCGTGCGATCCCACGGTCTGCATGGCTGGCTTGGTGCGTGTCCATCGTTTAGGCGAGACTACCGACGCCATGCATGCATGGCAGGCCGTTTTCCTACGTCGACCCAAACACCGGCCCATCCGAGGTTGCAGCTCCGGACGGCCCACGTCGCGTACGATCTCGCACGTTGTTCTCGTATAACTAAAAATAGTCCCACCTCGCCCCTCGAGCAGCTCCTTTACCTGCTTAAATACCTTCATCGAGGTGATTTTAACAAGCGTTGGTGGATGAATATGATTCTTCACCCTTACTATGGTTGTCATGCATATTCTTCATTTACAGAGCAATAATGACTGACGTATTTTTTAAATAAGCAGGGCCCACTGGGGTGTGCTTGGAAATCTTTGAGAAACCTCCATGCACGTTCATCTTCGCTGCATGCAAATCGGGCGGCAGCCGCTGTGCCAGTAGCTGTCAAGGCCTTGATGAATCACTATTCACATGCAGGTCCCCGACTCTTGCATGCAGGTCCCAAATTATCTTGTACATGGTGACCCACATGTGCCAAACATGTCTATGAAAGAAAATTTTGAAAAAAATTATTTTACAATGCCCCCTTGAGGCATAGACCGATGTTTTCAGCAGTCAGTCTAGAGGGCATTATAAATTCAAAAAAATTCAAAAAAAAATTCAAAAAAATACAAAAACTTGGAAACCTAGTTTTGTTTGTGGAAGAGATCATCTGTGCCAAAATTGAGGTGATTTGGAGGTGGTCGAAAAAATGCCGGCATTCCGGAGGGACCATTTTGTCCAACTTAAGCCAGTTTTTGAAAAAAGGTGAATTTTTCCACCACCTCCAAATCACCCAAATTTTCTTGTACATGGTGACCCACATGTGCCAAACATGTCTATGAAATAAAATTTTGAAAAAAATTATTTTACAATGCCCCCTTGAGGCATAGACCGATGTTTTCAGCAGTCAGTCTAGAGGGCATTATAAATTCAAAAAAATTCAAAAAAATACAAAAACTTGGAAACCTAGTTTTGTTTGTGGAAGAGATCATCTGTGCCAAAATTGAGGTGATTTGGAGGTGGTCAAAAAATGCCGGCATTCCGGAGGGACCATTTTGTCTAACTTAAGCCAGTTTTTGAAAAAAGGTGAATTTTTCCACCACCTCCAAATCACCCAAATTTTCTTGTACATGGTGACCCACATGTGCCAAACATGTCTATGAAAGAAAATTTTGAAATTTTTTATTTTACAATGCCCCCTTGAGGCATAGACCGATGTTTTCAGCAGTCAGCCTAGAGGGCATTATAAATTCAAAAAAATTCAAAAAAATACAAAACTTGGAAACCTAGTTTTGTTTGTGGAAGAGATCATTTGTGCCAAAATTGAGGTGATTTGGAGGTGGTCGAAAAAATGCCCGCATTTCGGAGGGACCATTTGGTACTTAAGCCAGTTTTTGAAAAAAGGTGAATTTTTCCACCACCTCCAAATCACCCAAATTTTCTTGTACATGGTGAACCACATGTGCCAAACATGTCTATGAAAGAAAATTTTGAAAAAAATTGTTTTCGAGGGCCAAAGGGCCCACGTCTCCCCTCCAGAGTTTTCGAGGGCCAAAGGGCAGGACGTTTGAGTTTTGGAGGCAACTCCCCACGTCTCCCCTCCACTGGCAACTCCCCACGTCTCCCCTCCACTGGCAACTCCCCACGACCACGACACAGGTAACTCCCCTCCTATTCCATTGCCGCTCCATCTTCCTCCCTCTGCCTCCCTCCTCATTCCATTGCCGCTCCATCTTCCTCCCTCTGCCTCCCTCTGCCTCCACCATCAAGCAACTCCCCTCTGCCTCCACCATCGCTGGACAGGAGGGCAATGGCGGAGGAATCGTGGAGCAACTCCCCTCCGTCTCCCAAGAGAATGGCGGAGGCATCGTGGAGCAACTCCCCTCCGTCTGCCAAGCATCACCGTGGTGAGGTGTCTGGCAAGGAGCCGCTGGTGGTCGACGACGACGTTCCGGTCCCCGGGCAGAAGCAGGACTACACCGTGCCGCTCATGGTTGATATCCACCTGAAGGAGAAGCTGGATGTCGTATGCACCAGCAATCCAGACAAAGCCGACAAGAGGATCCGCGACATGAGGAGGCTCGGCGGCATGGTTTCTCGGTCGATCGGTGTTGATGTCGAGTATACCAGGGAAGACCAACCTCCGCAAATTGCTGCAGTTCTGCAGTTATGCATGGAGGATCTCGTCCTGGTATACCACATCACCGCGGCAACCAAATGGTAAAAACATCCAGTTCTGAAGTTTCTGTCTAATTAGTAGTTTCTGAAGTTTCTGAAGTAGATGCAATAGTTCTGAAGTTCTGAAGTAGATGCAATACTGGTTCTGAAGTTCTGAAGTTTCTGTCTAATTAGTAGTTTCTGAAGTTTCTGAAGTTTCTGAAGTAGATGCAATAGTTCTGAAGTTCTGAAGTAGATGCAATACTAGTTCTGAAGTTCTGAAGTTTCTGTCTAATTAGTAGTTTCTGAAGTTTCTGAAGTAGATGCAATAGTTCTGAAGTTCTGAAGTAGATGCAATACTAGTTCTGAAGTTCTGAAGTTTCTGTCTAATTAGTATTTTCTGAAGTTTCTGAAGTAGATGCAATAGTTCTTTTGTTCTGAAGTAGATGCAATACTAGTTCTGAAGTTCTGATGTTTTTGTCTAATTAGTAGTTTCTGAAGTTTCTGAAGTAGATGCAATACTAGTTCTGAAGTTCTGAAGTAGATGCAATACTAGTTCTGAAGTTTCTGTCTAATTAGTAGTTTCTGAAGTTTTTGAAGTAGATGAATTTGATGCACCAGATTAATTTGATGCAGGCCCAAGGAACTCCGCCCGCTCCTGCAGGAGAAGAAGCTGTACACCTTTGTTGGCTTCTCCATTGGAGGTGACAAGGAGAAGCTGAAGTTGTCTGGTTTGGAGATCAACCCCGACAAGTACGTCGACATGCAGCGCAAATGGAGAGTTCCAAACAATGGAAAGAAGTGGCAGTCTTTGGCTGAGTTTGCAGCCAGCCTCATCCACCCATCCTACAAGGAAATGAAGGGGAAGATCAACAAGAAATTGGACCACAAACGATGGGGGGACAGCCCACTGCCAAACAACCTCATCGAGTACGCAGCAAAAGATGCGTACGTCACCTACGAGGCATGGAAGAAAATCAAAACCGTCAAAGAAGGTTTGGAGCAATGGCAAGAGGCGGAGGAAAATTGGGATGACCCCTACTATTGGGGATATTGAGTTGTTTGTTGTATTATGTGTCTCAGTTTGTAGTTATGTGGTTGAACAAGTTTGCTTTTGTTATGTTGAACAACTTTGCTTTTGTAATGATGAACAAGTTTGCTTTTGTTAAGTTGAACAAGTTTGCTTTTGTAATGATGAACACGTTTGCTTTTGTTATGTAGTTATGTGATTGTTATGATGCTGGTGCAGAACACTTATGGTTGTGATGTGATGCTACTGCTATATAGTAGTGGCGCACCACATGACAGGTGCGCCATTAGTGTCCATTCCTTCTATAGACTTTTTCCTAGTAGTGCAAAATGCAGCATGATGGACTGGCTGCAATGGAAATAATGGTGACAAATGCAAAAAATGAAATATGACAAAAAAGCCCGCCTACTTGCTGCTTAAAGTTCACAATTCAATGGCCTGCATACGACTAGTAACCCAATCATTTATTGGGCTAGGATGTAGAGGCCCGTCAGATTGTGATAACAGGTAGCAAGTAGGCCCACAGGGCAGGGACGGAGACGGTTAGGAAATGTGCTGCCCGCTTTAGAAAGGAACTTGAGAGGGAAAGCTCAGCCCGCTATATAAACCCGTGCTAGCTCCGCTCGCTCGGCGAGGTGGGACTAAACTCCCTGCACCCCTGGGATGTGCCCGGCACGACGCTCGCTTGGGCCTAATTCGGATGGGCCATCCCATGCCAGCCTCACCCGCTGGGTCGCTGGATGGAACGTTGGGCCATCTCGTTGTCTGCGCCTGAGGCATGCATGCATGGGAATGGCGGCGACGTGGGTTTGCATGCGCGGGTGGCGGACGTGAACTTTATCTATCCGAACTATGTTATGATTTCTACCCGAAAACAAGCTCGCGTGCGACGCACGCCTCTCGCGTGATACGCGATTCCGATGCGACTGCGTGCCAAGTTTTATAGATGGAAACTTCTTTAGATGCAATGCCATCTCAAAAACAACTCAGAAACAACTGTATGATTGATCATAAAACACATGCATTGTTGTTCAAAGAACTGTCTCATGAATAAATTGTACCATAATTGCGAACATAGTGTGAAACAGAAAAAAAATGTTTGTTTGCAACAAAATAATCCTGGTTTGAAGCTTAAACTGGTTGAAAAACAATTGAGCCTACTCCATATTGTCTTCTGCACTGCCAAAATCCAGTGACCTCTTGCGTTGCGTCGTTGGAGATTGCGTCGGGCTTGGCGACGACCCATATGCTTCAATCTTTTTCTCTTTAACATCAATGTAACCATACAACTTAAGTTGTTCTTGGTCTTTCTCTGCCAACTCTCTAGCAAGACCCTCCATTTCTTGGATTCTCACTTCCTGTAGAAAACCATAGGAATTGTATTAGGAAGAACTCAAAAAAGACGTAGCCATAAACTAGATGCATGTAACATGTAAAATTTGAACCTCTGAATCAATGTCATCCTCGGGAAAACAACCCGTAGTTCTATTGTACACAATGTACAGGTGACATGTCTTGCTGCCATTCATATCAGAAAGCATTTTTTGTACATCATCTGGTCCTGCAATCAAGAACATTCCTTTTGGCAGCTTCCACGCAGACCCGAGTAAGAAGTAGTACAGTTCTGCTCCCAGCTTGCAACCAAAAGTATCTCTCATTTCACTCATAATGAGATCGTAGGTCACTTTGGCGGGTTCAAAAATTCTGACTTCTGTCGGGTGTTCATCAAAGTATGCTCTTGGGACATGTGACATCTCATCATCCCTACTAACAAAAAATTCCATGACCAGCACCTAGTATCTCACATCAGAGTTAATACATTCAATGAGTAAAGGGGCAAACATAATTTTTTATGTGCATAGCAACATTGCGGCGTTGTTACCTGCTTTTGTGGTATGTATCCTTCATGTGGAGTGACTGGGGATTGTGCCATCTCAAACCTTCTCACCTTGTTATGTGGAATGTATCCTTCATGTGGTGTGACTGGGGACTCTGCCATCACAGGTTTCTTATCCTGCGTATGAAACATCGACAGTGGGTTTACACACAAGTTTTGAAAGGTCATACCATATCTTGGGTATGCATCGTTGCGAGGTACTTACAAGGGGAGAATTGACGATATGTTGTTGGGGTGGACTGATGTGGCATTGAACGGGTGACTATCGCAATGTCTCGAGTGAATGGCGACTGTGCCGTCTCATGATGCTTAGCCTACATACAATCGCCGACATAATGTTGCCACAAATTGAAGATGTTTGTATCATAGAATACGTAGGTCCTTAATATATAGAATCGGTGCGAGATACTTACAGGGGGAGAATAATTGAAGACATGTTGTCGGGGTGGCTGTGAGATCGCACGGTCTTCTAACATATGTCCTTCCAAGTGGACCTTCTCCAGCATGGCCTTATAATCCATGTCCGACCGCTCCTGTAGCAGCTTACTATCCATATCCGCACGTGCCTGCAACACATACGCATCCATCCTGACTCGCTCTGTCTGTATAATACTGTCCACAAGCTTCCGGTCCTTCTGCAACGTTTGATGCATTTCCTTGTAGCCAAGGACAAACTTTTTTTCCATGTACTCACAGTCCCGCTTATACTTTTCTTCAATCTGAAGACGCATCTTCACCATCTTACGGGAAAACTCCTCACGCTCCTCCTTTATCATCCTGTCCACGTATGAACGTTCTTTTTTCAGTTTCTTATCTACCTCATCGCGATCCTTTTGCACCTTCAAGTCGATCTCCCGGCGCGCTTCATGCAAAGACTTGTCGTACTCCGCACGGTTGTTATGCGCCTCTGAGACCATGGTCCCTACAGCAACACATATACCCATAGTATGAAAACTGTATCCACAACCTCATCCAACTAATTCGAAACAATACGACCGTGATTTTTTTTTCAGAACCAGTTCGTACGATCAAATACTACAAACTATCAATCAAAAAGCTCTTGCATGACATCTTGTACTCGAATTACACCAGAACTACTCAACTATGGAAAAACCTGGATTTTCTAATCTCTTTGGAAATGACTTCTTGGTCGAATCAATGGAAAAAATAATCAGCACTGCAATCGAAGATGGGAGGAGCCGTGGAGGAGACCTTTTTAATCCGGCGTCGGCGTGGTCGCTTGAGAAGCGATGGCGCGATCCCGGCGATGGCTATGTGAGGAGAAACAAGGTAGATGGGGGTGGTTAGGATAGGGTAGATATGCGGTATAATGGGAAGGTATATATCCGTGATTGTAGGGTTAATTAGTTATTTTGAAGTAATGCGCTTCGATGCAAGTTTTTTTAACGAGCGTGATCTTTTCGGGGCTTCCAAAACATGTGCACTGACCGCGGGTCCAACCACATATCACAGAAGCCCGAGCCATTGCCGTGCCCGTGCCAAGCCGCCGCCCACCATTTCCTCCCTTTCCCTTGCCCCACCAAATTGTTATTCTTCTCCGGCGACGAAGCCTTCCATCGCCGGCGGACGGTGAGAGACGAGAGATGTCCATGTCCAGTTCGGCCTCTCCGTCATCATGGCCACGGTATGGTTCACTGCCGATGACTAGATGCCCTGACTGCCCACGCATCGCGCCACTGAAGCGTTTGACAACCATATTGGAGAAGAATGGAAACCATGGGCGGGAATTTGTGAAATGCAAGAGCAAACCAGAAGCGGGGAAGGTTAAATCTATGTTCTGTTGTGTCTTTTTGCTATAAATTCTGACCCCAGATTTATATTTATTTCCTCAGAATTGTGATTTAGGGTTTCCCTTCCCTATTTCAGAAGCTGAAAACATGCAAGAATTTTGAGTGGCTGGATGAATACGTTGAGAGGCTTCAAACGGATGGCTTAATTGATTTGCCCATTGATTTGAGGCACGGGGCAACCCTAGAGGCAGATCTGCCATCGGCGGTGGATAATAAGGGCTATGCCAATGTTCCTCTGATGGTGGCGGATGCGGAACTCAAGGTGGAATTGAAGAAGATGAACAATAACTTAAGGCAGTTGATCGATCTGAATAAGCACGCAAATCTGATGGCCGCGGGATTTTATTTTTCAATAATTGTTGTGGGATTTGTTTACTTGTTGATCCTCACTCATTAGAAGTTGTTAACAAATTATTTCAGTCAGCTTCTGTATAAGCAATGTCATTTGTGCTTAATGCCTTGTATGACCAGACCAAGGAAAAGCTCATTTGTAATCTATTGGAAAGGACAAATAAAATTGAAAACTGATTTCTTGTTTCCAAAATAAAATTTGTGCTTAATGCCTTGTATGACCATATTCTGCCATGTCTTGGGGCACAACACGATGAGGCAGTTTCTGTTTGAACAACGAATTTCTTATGTTAGCAAATTTGTAACTTATTCTTCTCTAAAAAAGGAAGAGCAATAAATTCATTCCAAGAATTTGCAGAAATAATTGTCAACCCATTTTCGTTGGTAACTACGAGATATTTTTGGCGCAATTAGTGGCTAACTGGTTTTTTTTGAGGAATAGTGGCTAACTGGTTTTTTTTGAGGAATAGTGGCTACTTGGTTTGATACATGCCAAACATTACGTTCAGATTAGTTGCATTATTTCGTTCATTTTTTACCCAAAAAATCTATACAAAGTGTTAATTGGACAATGTGAACAATGTGGCACGAAGGTTTTCGGATGGTACCGGGTGGAATCCATTGTAAACCAACCCTAAACCCTAAACCCAAAAAACCAAAAAACCCTGAACCCTAAACCCTGATAACCCAACCCCCCTACCCACCCACACACACACACACGAAACCGTAAAAACATTCAAAATTTTGCCCCACGTGGAAACCATTATGCATGAATTCACTATGGGGTCATGGGATGCCATGAAGAAAGTTAGGGATCATTAGTACATGTACACACAAGTACGATCTCTGACACGCGCATTTCCGGTCCCTGTACATGTACATGTAAACCAACCCAACATCGATCCGGTTCAGTGGATGGATGCATGCTCTATGTGGCACGAAGTATGTCGGCCGAGCCAGTCGACGGACCAGATCGATGCTACCGGAGGGATTCCATTGTAGACCAACGCTCGACCTATGTCCAGTGTGTGTGATAGGTACACTGTAAGACAAACATAGATCCGTCAACCCTAAAACCCTAAACAGTGATAACCCTAACCCCCCACTAAACCGTAAAAACATTCAAAATTTTGCCCCACATGGAAACCATTATGCATGCATTCTCTATGGGGTCATGGGATGCCATGAAGAAAGTTTGGGATTATACACGCAAGTACGATCTCTGACACGCGCATTTCCGGCCTAGCATGTCAACACCCCGAAAGCACTAGCTGGGTTCCTCACCTGTATGAAACCAACCCAACATCGATCCGGTCCAGTGGATGGATGCATGCTCTATGTGGCACGAAGTTTGTCGGCCGAGCCAGTCAACGGACCAGATCGATGCTACCGGAGGGAATCCATTGTAGACCAACGCTCCATCAATGTCCGGTGTGTGTGCTACGTCCACTGTAAGACAAACATAGCTCCGTCAACCCTAAAACCCTTAAACCCTAAACCCCGATAACCCTAAACCCCCCCACTAAACCGTAAAAACATTCAAAATTTTGCCCCACATGGAAACAATTATGCATGCATTCTCTATGGGGTCATGGGATGCCATGAAAAAAGTTTGGGATTATACACGCAAGTACGTTCTCTGACACGCGCATTTCCGGGCTTGCATGTCAACACTCAACCCTAAACCCTGATAACCCTAACCCACCCCCACTAAACCCTAAACCCTAAACCCTGATAACCCTAACCCCCCCACTAAACCCTAAACACTGAACCCCTAAACCCCTAAACCCTAATAACCCTAAACCCCTAAACCCTAATAACCCTAAACCCCTAAACCCTAAACCCTAAACCCCTAAATGAGTTGACAAGATTTTCTTATTTCTTTATATCATTTATCCAAATCTCACATAACTCACGTGGCCCACCCCTCCCTAAATCCCGCGATTACAGCTCCGCATTCTAACCACCCGGGCCGTCCGCACCTCCCACGACCGCTGCAAGATCAGATCGGAGACGCCGGTCGCCCACGGAATACAGGAGTCGGCGGCCACCACTCGCCGCCCACCGCCAACGTGATCTGAGGGCTCAGACATCAGTGTTCTTCTCACCGCCTCCTCCTCGCGTGAACGCGCCGTTTTTCCTTTGCGCCATCGACCACGCTATACCGGCACTTATAGTTTCCCACGCACTAACCGCCGCCATCTACTCGGTGGCACCGTCTCCGAGATAAGGTCTTACCTGATCGTAGCTCTTTATAATCGTTGTTCGCCGCTCCTTTAGTAGTTGAACCCTCATAGGTTTTGCACCCAAATAGGTTTTGTGCTTAAACCCATAAGTGGATCATATGTTAAATGACCCAGTTAATTTTGTGAAAATTAATTCTCTTCTAATTTTGTTATACATTTTCCAATTTTGTTCAAATTAATTCAGCCGGATTTTATCATTGCATATGAGCCAGCAATGTCAGTTTCAGATACGAACCTTCATAATGGAGAAAAGCCCATCTCCGAAATTACCGATGCGGTAAGTAATTGACTGTTTGTGTACAATCGTTTCGTACACATAATTCATGTGTACTCAGTATAATTTAATGGCATGTAACAGGAACTCGCCGAAAAGCATGCTCATATGAAGTTAGTATGCTCACAGACAAGGTTCTAAAAAACCATGAAACTGTTGTCACAAGACCACAAAAAGTACATCATATCAGAAACCAGTCTTGGAGGTCTAACCCAGATGCATGAAGTGACTCTACGGCGCATAATGTTGGTTAGACTAGCCAAGAGCATAGATATGGACACGCAATCCATTACCATCGGTAAAACGCCAATTCCTATAACAAAAGAGGACGTGCAAGGTATATTTGGCATTCCGATAGTAGGGGAGGATATAGAGCCACATCTGGAAATGCAAACCGACACAGAATTGTTTACCACCTATGCAAACAATGGGCAAATTTTGATTTCTGACCTTGAAACGGCGATCCGAGCTTCCAAAGCCCCAGACGGCGATTTCCTGAGACGGTTCATTCTGTACGCAATTGGTACTGTTCTAGCACCAACAGCACAACATTATGTGGACTCGAAATTTCTCAACGTTGTTACAGATCTTGAAAACCTTCGGAAATTTAACTGGGGATGTTTCACACTTAATCACTTCTTCAAGTCCGTTCACAAGTTTCGAAATCGAGATCACGTAAATCTACAAGGAAATCTAATTCTGCTCCAGGTTAGTGATAGATCACTACTTAATGTCCTTTAATTATTGTTCTGTTGCATATCTGTATGGTGATGAACTAATTTATTGTGTAGTATTGGTACTGGGAGCACGTGCGTAGTGGCCGATTAATGTATGCTTCTAGACCCCCTCCATTGATCGCACGATGGGACGAAATGATGGCTACTTTAAGAAGCGATGCTTACGAGAAAGGAGGTCTTCATAACGGGTTGGTACCTATCTACAATTGAACTTTTTATATCCGATTTTTTATTTGGTACAAATGGTTCATTATATTTTATAAAAATAGGCTGTCTTGGAAATTTGTGCTCCTCAACGACCGTCCGAGAATTCTAATAATTTTCCAAGAAAAAAAGATGAACATGTGCATCAACATGATTCGTATCGAGCACCATCACAAGGACAGCAATTTAGTAGCCATTAAGTATGTACACCAAGGACTATTTGTTTTTGCAATATCACAAATAGGTGTCATGGAACCTCATTCATTTAGCTATTGTTATCAACGGGGTTTTATTTTGTTTACACAGATTGAAATGGTAGTTGAAGTCATGAATGCACACATTGTTGATCATGAAAAGAAGGTAGGCAGGAAGTTAATGGAAATTGAGCACAGATTTGATGTCAAATACCAGACTCTAGGTGAAGACTTGATCGACATGAAGACTAAAACTGGCACTAATCCTAGGTTGTCGAAGGCCGAGGACGAAATTAAAGACTTAAGGAGGGAACTCCATGTATGTCATACTGTGCATTTTGTATTTTTTATGAATATGTTCCTTCATGGTCATTATTGTTTGCATTGTTACAGGAATTAAAATACGAATTTACAAGCAACCGACAATCAGTGTCACAGAAAGGAGGTGTGCAGGTGATCAATATGGCCCAACACGTCAATATCTAAAAGTAACAAACTAATGATGAACTACCTTTCTTCATTGTAGGATCAAGTCAATGTGTACAATTCATCCCTGACAGGAACTCCTAGGGCTAGCCAATTCACGACAGGGACTTCGAGTACACCAAGTGCAAGACATGTGACGGAAAACAATAAGGAACCACAATTAACTCCGATGAAGCCTGTCTTTCGTAATGATTACAAGTTCACGGATGAGGACATAGAGACGGCCGTTTACATCCGCAGAACATACGACCCTATTGAAATAGCTAGAATCGGAGACATTTCCCTCACAGCAGAAAATCTGAAGCGAAATTTGGACGACAAATACATTTATGGTGATGTAAGCCCATTATACTCTATTCTACATCATTACTACAACAACTGTCTTATTATTGTATGATTGAAAATTTGGCAGGTTATTATGGCATATGCTCGCATTAGCCAAATTGAGAATGATACTACCTCAATCATATCCCCTCAAGAAACCGAAAAGCTGTTACAAATGAAGGGGGTGGTTCCTGTTGGACATGCAGCCTCATGGTTAGCTCGTGTAGCAGGAAAATTTGTAGGGCGCCGAAAGGTACACGTTTTCCACACTTTCATAGTTTACGTACACACTGTACACGACAAATTTCGGTTCTCAACCCAACCCAAATTTTACTGCAGGTGCATGTCCCACTCAATGTACACCAAAACCATTGGATGCTAATGATGTTTAATTTTGACAAAAAAGAAATTCAGACTCTGAACTCCATGAATTATCATTGCGACAAGACCAAGGAAGATTCTCTTGTAAGTGTTCTCTTGCTGCCTCTTTTGATCCGCATGGAACATGAGCTCCCAAAGTACTGTAACCCTATGTATAACTCGTCGTATCCTAGATGGACTCGATTCAGTTCTGCATTGACGAAGCTGTCAAGAAAGGGTTGATATCACCAGCTAATAACATCAATTTTGCCGAATGGACCAAAAAACGCTATGAGAACATACCACAACAGACCGATGGGTATGCATGGCCTCATAAATTATTATTTGCGTACACGAATAAGATTACTGATCTTTAACTAAACATCGCAAGACTTCCTGTGCGGTTTGGACACTGCAGTACATGTTGTCATGGAACGGGGATGAAATGACCGATATTTTGAACCAGGTAATTGAATGCCTAATTTAAATTTGTACTTTGTTTAGCTTGAAAGCTATGCTGACGTCAGTGTCGGTTATCCAATATAGGCAAGGATAGATATTTTCAGGTGGAAAATATGTACAGCCTTACTACATTCAAATTGCAATGCGCTTCGTCTCGAATCATATAAGTTCCCCATAACGGTTAGCGCTACATGAAGAATATATCATTATTTCATAAGTCTCATGATTAGAACTAACGCAGCACTCTCTCTTATACAGAAGGAGGTGTACGATGCCCAGCAAGCAGTTCTACCTGATGCTTCAGAAGAGGACGTACAATTAGTCAACAATCCTGATGGTTCCAACGAACCTAACACATCCAACTCCCAGAAGGATACCGGTGCACCCAACTCCCCCAAAAATGGTGCACCCAACTCCCCCAAAAGGAAGAGAGCACGTGGACGCCCGAGAAAGCTAGTCGATCCCGAGCAAGCAGCAAAAACAAAGAGTCTTAAAGAACTGAAACTTAAATTTGACAGCAAGACCATAGCCAACCAAGTGTCTTCGTTACCATCACGGTCATGCAGAGAGCATAAACCAGCACCAGCTTTATTGAGCCCATTCAAACACAAATAGGTAGCATCAATTGATACATGCTCATGCTCATGCTCTACTTCTAGCATCATTTGATACACGTTTTGTTCTTATCAGAAAGTGGAAATAGGTAATTTTGGCAATCATGAGCATCCTCTACTTATTGCAATATCTAATGCATTGATACATTCTCATGCTCATGCTCTACTTTTAGCATCATTTGATACACGTTTAGTTCTTATCAGAAAGTGGAAATAGGTACTTTTGGCAATCATGAGCATCCTCTACTTATTGCAATATCTAATGCATTGATACATTCTCATGCTCATGCTCTACTTTTAGCATCATTTGATACACGTTTAGTTCTTATCAGAAAGTGGAAATAGGTACTTTTGGCAATCATGAGCATCCTCTACTTATTGCAATATCTAATGCATTGATACATGCTCATGCTCATGCTCTACTTTTAGCATCATTTGATACATGTTTAGTTCTTATCAGAAAGTGGAAATACGTAATTTTGGTAATCATGAGCATCCTCTACTTATTGCAATATCTAATGCATCATCAGTACAAAGCTTGATTTGGCAATAGGTGGAATCGGCAATCATTTGCATGCTTTAATTTTGTCAAAAATTAATGCATAGTTCAGTTGTAACTGCTCATAGATATGGCAGGAACATGCTGAGTTATACACTAAACATAGTCATGCCAAGCTATAACTACCATAGTCATATTATGAGAGTTCCTAGCATGCATCACCATACAGCAGAATAACACAGCAACCATAACATAGACCACCGTACGATACTTGAGTTGCTAAGGCCTTGTACAATGCAAGGTGCTTAGGGCAGTTGCTTATAGAAATAAACCAGGCTTTTCTTAAGCACATGTGCTTATTTGTACAGGGTAGACGCATAACTAGGCGTCTCTCCTGTAGAAATAGGCACCGGTGCTTCATAAATACCATGTTTATTTTTCTAAGCACCACCCTAAGCATCTAGCATTGTACAAGGCTTAAACATGCATCACCAAAATAGTATTAACAACTAGGAACACTAAACCAGAGTAGCAGCAAACTCTTAACATAAACGGCAGATTAACCACCGCTCAGCATAGGTTCAGACACACCATAGGACATTAGTTTTAGACTCCAACAACAAACAAACATACATAACATAACATGACACGACGGTCCTGGGGCAGCAGCAGCACTCTAGCAGCACATCACTTCTCTCCCTTCTTCAATGCATGTTGTAGGGCTCATTGACTTTGACAATCTCGAGGAAGCGTGCATAGGCAGCATGTTTAGCCAGAGTACTGGCTTTATGCTTCTTACCATGTCCATTGCCAGTGCTGAAGGCATGCTGGATCATGCCATCTATGCCGCCACCGATCACCTTGCAACAGAAAGGGCACCCAATCTTGCCAAAGAAATGGTACTTGATCTTCCCAGCAATCAGATGCCTCAGGGTGTACCGGCTCTTGCTGTGCCTGCTGTCCATGCTGTAGTCCACGTCGTCGTCATCCTCCTGTGAATTAGTGAATTAGTACACATAGAAGAACTCAGCTAATCTATTATGGTACATTGACTTTAATTACAATGTTTTGAAAGTACACATGTGTAACATTGCAACTATCTATTTGCTAGAAACAAGGCGTATGTGCACATACATAATTGAGCCAAAGAAACTAACATGCATAAATATGGATGGTGGAATAGTCGCATTTATAGATTAGTGCACAAGTAGTACATAATTAACACATGAAAGACTTCATGAAGTGGCTTGGTTTAATGATATTTGATACTTGTTACAGGTGTAATTCTTATTGGAATCAGAAAAATGGCTTCATTATACTCCTCCATGTTTCACACAAGGGGGGTTTGTTCTATCTACTGGAATGAAGAAACCATTATTCTTTCTGACAGCGGCAATACTGCTTCTCCAACATTGTTAGACCCTGATAAGTTTCAGAAGGAAATTGGTAAAGGAGCTATGGGGTGTCTCACTGCTCATATTGATGAGAGATGTGGCTGTGATCATCTAGATAACATACTGTGGAAAATTGGCTAGATGCAATGTTTTGATTTTTTGGTATCCAGTGGATATGTACTGTCAGCCCATAATTATTAAGGGAGCGATCACTTCCTTTGCAAAATGGAAATCTGTATAGAATTTGCAAATGGATCATCTATGAACATGTGTGCAAACTAATCATATATGAACATGTGTGCAAATTAATTCATCTACATAAACTAAAATGAATCAGGAACTGCAGCATTTTGTCACTGTCCTTGGGAAGCCAATGGAGAATCCTGCCATATATCCATTGTTTAACCCACTTTTTTCATTAATGTATCCCTGCCATGAACATTTTCTTGTATTTGGGTTCATTACCCCACTTCTTTCATTAATGTATCCCTTGTGAAACTTATGCTCATCTAGTTAACAAGACAAACCCCAATGCCATGAAAAAAACAGAGTATCTGCTGGAATCAGAATGTGAATCAGATTTAAAAATCCACATCCAACATGAAGATCTATGCTAGATCCCTACAATCCTACATACGTAGAACTAGCACGCCCAAGTGAAATTGATGCTCATCTAGTTTACAAGAAAAACCCCAATGTCAAGAAAAAAACAGAGCAAAAAACAGAGTACTACCTCAGATAGCTCGTCGATGGCATCCTCGTCGAAGTCGCTGCCCTTCCTGCAATCTAAGTCGAACTCCTTTATGGTGTTCTCCTCGAAGAGCTCTTCGATTTCGTCATGCACCTTACGCTTACGCCTTCTCATCTCCTCCTCCTCCAGATCTTCCCCGACCTTGTGCTCGCCGACGGGTTCCTTGACGGCTGCGATGGCAGCGGGAGCAGGCACAACGGTCGCTGCACCGGCAGCTTCCGCCGCTACGGCGGACTCTGCCGCTCCACCTACGGCTGCAGCCATGGCAGCAGACTACGCTGCTCCGATGGTTGCCTCCGGCTCCTCCGCCGCATCTTCACGTCCGCGCTTCATCGTCGGTCGAAGACAGGAGGAGGGAGGCGTAGGAAGGGAGGAGGGTGGTGAGGAAGGAGGAGAGGGTGGTGAGGTGGTGAGGAAGGAAGAGAGGGTGGGGATAGGACGGGGGTTTTCTACCCGATTTGGGGAAGAAATGCACTGCTCCTGCCTCTTGGAGTTACCGAGAAGCCGCGGATGCCGATTTGACTTGACACACCCACCCGGCCGTCCCCATTCCACGTGGGGACGTGGCGGTCGTGCACGCGGTCGTGCACCTCCTGCAGTTTGCCATCAATTGCTATCGGTCTCACAAGTTGGTCCCCTTGTCATCCACACAACCGAGCCACCACATGTACCACATTTTTCTTTCTCCCCGTCTCGACCACTGCACATCTTTCTTTCTCCCCTTCTCGACCAGCGCCGCCGCCGCCGCCTCCATCTCCCGACGACCCCTCTCTTCGCTGCCGGTGCGCGGCCGCCGCCAACTCCGGCAAGTACGTGAGATCTCCCCTCTTCTTCCCTTCCCCAACCGCGTCTCCCTACGGAGGCGGATCTGAGCCGATTGGTTTGGACTGAAACTTAGTTTTTGGATTGGATCTTGATTTGGTTTCTATGGTTTGAGACCAAATCAATCAATTAGTTTGAGCTGCCACTACCACCTACTACTGCTTCAAATCCAAGAGCCGCTGTTGCCGGCCGGAGCTCGTCGGCTCTCTCGAGCTTTGACGCCATGTCTGATCTAGATTCATGACGTGCCCTCGCATATGGCTTTGTCCACGGTTTGAACCTTTGGATTCAATCCAAAAGTTGAAAATGGTTTGGACTGGGTTGGATGACGAGCATGTATAGTTCGGTTTGGTCTAGATTCTAAATGAAAATATCTGGATTGGTTTGGTTTTGATGTGTGCCGTGGATTGGACTGGTTTTAGTTTGGATGCCGAACTATTCCCAGGTTTAGATGAGACGGGCATTGCCATTGTCATTGGCATTGCTTTATTACATAGATGATAGAAAATAGATTGATTGGCCATTGCCAGTATAGGTTATCACTATGATTTATTATATGTATGATCTTTGTATTGTACTATGTACAATTCAACTTAGAGTTCAACATGTTCTGTGTAGAATGGAGGAAAAGCACAATGTGGACGCTGCAACTCACGGTGCCGGACCAGCCTTTCTACTGCCACGCTGTTCGGCATCTACTTCCAGCCTTCTTTTGTTTTTGCAGCGGTAACAATTTATATGAACCTTCTGACAGTACATTCTTTTTGTTTTTTTTGCTATTTCCACTAATGTATTGTGTCTGTTATTTGTTTTTATCTTACACAGATCGTACCATGCAATGTGAGATTGGCATTCAATGAGCTCGTCACAGACACCGTGACCTTCGACGCTCTTGGGGGCCCATACAGTATGCAGGTCGAGAGGGGGCGAAAGATAACCCAGATAGGAGGAGATGATTGGGATCGTTTCATCGCCCGCATGCGTCTTAGTGGGGGTGAATTGATCAGCTTCTCCTTCAGAAGAGATAGGCCCAGGATTTCTGTTATCTATCTAAATTTGATTCCGGATAGTGAGGATGAAGTTCATGAGGAGGAAGATGGTGTTGATTCAGATGATGACGATTCATATGATGATGAGAACCCACTTGTTGAATACCTGTATGCCCAAGGACTCACACTGGGCGACGAGGAAATCGGGAACCTCTGGGGCATGCTTCCGCTACGTGAAGACTACCTAGGGAAGCCATTCGTGACCCGCCTCACAAGGACGAATGTTAAACGGCATATCATGGTATGTTACTTAGTGTGGTAATTTCATGATATACATGCTTAGTTAGTGTAGTAGTTCATATGATATGCATATTGTAGTACTGTGATGAGAGGCCTAGTTTAGAATTCATTTAGTGAAGAATTTTATGACATGCATGTAGTGTAGTAATATGCGATGATATGCTTAGTGTACGCAGTAATTTAATGATATGCCTAATTACTGTAGTAGTTTGATGCTTGGCATATAGTGTAGTGATGTGATGATATATATGCTCAGTGTTGAATCCAATGATATATGTGTCTTGAAGTGTATGCTTTGTTGATAATTGCACGTGACATGATCATATATCATGTCAACTGTTTTGCTATTTCCACTAATGTATATGATCATGTCAACTGTTTTCAGAAATTACCTAAGAGGTTACTTGATAGATGTGGCATCGACCCGGGCGAAGAAGGCATGGCTGCTGGACTACGCCTTACCAGAACGGGCTCCATCACCAGCTGTGCCTATGCAGTGGACACGGACGGTCGCACTGTCTTGAGCAGGGCAGGGTGGAAGAAGTTCCTTCGTGCCAAGAATCTTTAGGTAGGACAGGCCATCCTACTCATTGTTGCGAACACCCGTCGCCATGACTTGAGGATGATGATCACCATCCACCTCATTTAGAACTGGGGTGGGCCATGTATCAATCTGAAATGAACTTGTTATGTTAGCTCTTGTTTGCGAGTACTTGTCGTGTATTACCGTACCTATATCTACTCATATCTAGGTACTATTGCTTGTGATGGATTGCAACTATTATTAACTGGTAACTAATGCTCTACTAGCTATGATTATTCCACTATGTGATGTTTTATAGGCTGTAGTGTGACATGGTAACTGTTATATATGGTACAGGCTTGTCTCTAAGACCTTGTACAATGCAAGGTGCTTAGGGATGTGCTTCCACTGTGTGATGTTTTGTACGTGCCAGGTTGTAGTATGAAATGCTAACTGTTCTATATGGTAGTGGCTAGTCTCTAATTGTGTTTTGCCGTCCAGCTCATCTGCCTTGTGTTGTCAAACCAAGAACAGATCTCCCTCAACCTGGCCAACTTGACCTGGTCGCCGCCGGCGATCTGCACGAAGTCGGTGTTCTCGCCGCCGGCCATCAGCTCGATCTGCCGTGGGGGGGGGGGGGGGGGGGGGGGGGGGGGGGTTGCCTGAGTGGAGCGAAGTTGCAGCGGCAAGAAGGAGGAGATGACTGCGGTGGACTTGGAGGAGAGGGAGGAGATGGCCGCCGATGAGTAATTGTGGAATGTGTAGCACCATGGCGGCGGTTATTCATTCGACAAGAGGGGCGGCGCGTGCAAATTTTCCTAGGACTAAACTGCCCCTAGATTAAAATGCGTCCCCACCTTGTCACGAGTACCGGCCCCACTCGTTTTAGTACTTTCACGTACTTTCATCGGAGTACTACCCAGTACTTCGTATTTGTCTGCCGTTAGATCGACATCAACGAACGGTTCTAAAAAAGCCCAACCACTCTAAAACTTGTATATTTTTATAGCCCCTAAAATTGATTCACCTAAGTGATTTGCTAGGGCAGATTTGGTAGTACCATTGATCCGCATCAATTCCTTGGACGAGGCTAGATAGTACCCCTGCATGACCAAATATAACAGGTTTCAGAAAATGAGAACTTTGAATGCAAAACTGCATGCTCATTCACTCTCGGTCAAAACA
>NC_053028.1:73500338-73681037 GCF_003073215.2 Triticum urartu | reverse complement strand
CACATAATGGGAATATAATTTATATAGCTCCCTAAAATATTGGGAGAATAAGTTTTAAAGAGTAATCACCATAGTGAATATCCCTCGATTTAAATGGACCGAAGATCCATGCAATTTATTTAGTTGAGTTAAGAAAAAAAATGACATGATGGCATGATGCAATGCACATGATGCAAAGATGAAAGCGATGAACCAAACAAATCACACGACGAAACCCGGAAACCCTGGAAGGCATCTGAAGCTCCGGTCTTGGGGCGTTACAACACTCCACCACTATGAGAGGATCTCGTCCTGAGATCTAGAATGACACCGGAGGGAAAAGGAAGAGGAAGATAAGAGGTAAAACTAAGTTGCTTCCTTGACAAACGAGTGAAACCAAGGAACCTTGCGAGGTTGAACAAATTTGAGAAAGAACACAAAGAAGGTGAATAAGGTCGAAAACATTCCGATAGAAAAGAGGAACAAAGAACATTGGGAAAAACCTTGAGGTTGGAGGGCAAGATATATATTGAAACCACTCTAGTTAAGAAGTTAAGCAAGACTTGATAATATTAAAAGAACTTAAGCAAAAGGGTACAACACTCCGGTTAAATGGATAAGCATGAAAAGAGCACGATCCTGACAAAGCAAGAAGATGTGTTGGCGAGAGAAACATCACCATGCCTCCGGAACGAAGGGAAACAAGATCTTTGAGAGAGCACGGTTACAACAAATGCTAGAACGGAGTTGTTGAAAACCAACAACGAAAAGAATAAGCTTTATATGGTCTTATGGAATACATCTCAAATTATGAGGTGACAACCAGCCACTCACGGGAAAAGAATTGGATTGATATGAACGAGGAGACGAGAAACTAATATCACCAGGAGGATAAAAGAACTTGGGTCAATAATAAGCACCATAAAAGCAACAATCCTTAGAAAAAGCTTTAGGTGAAATATAACCCAAGATAACTCCAACGAAGAGGTTGATGGATTTAAAATATCTCGTTCATGACAACATGTGAATCATGAAACATGAATTCAAATTATCAAGAATGACATAATACCACCTTCAATGATACGGAAGAAAGAATTGCACTCTGGATTACCATATGAAGAAAGCTTGAGCTTCTTAGAAAAGAATGTTGATGAACACTTCGAGAATGAATTAAATCCCTGATGAAACATCATGTAGAACCTTCATTAAGAACTCCGGTAATAAAAGAATTATCCAAAATAATTGAATGATGAAAAGAATAAGATTGAAGCCTCGCAATGATTTAGATAGAGATCTCCGTGATAATATAATTGAAAGAGGTTGGACTCCGGGAAAAGAGAAGATGAAACAAATGAAACCAAGAGTTTGAAGGGCCTCCGGAATAAGAATTAATCATTAGGATGAAACAAGAATAAGAATTACATTATGCGTATCCTTCACCAATTTAAATTGATGACAAACAACGGATTGCAAACAACTTATTCCCGTTGGAAGGATTAAGAGAGATATAGCGCAAACTTGGGAAGGTCTTCTATGAACCACCGGTAGGATTGACAACGAATAAATTGATAAGGAAGAGAACTCTTGAACGAACCACCGTTAGAATTAAAATAAACGAAGTAAAAGGATGAATCACCGGTTAGAATTAGCAAATGAATTAAGAAGCTTGAGAGAATTTAGATACAAGAGAACAAAGAGATCACGAGCTGATTGAAGATCACTAGAACGAAGGACCGGTAAGATTTGGGGAACGAGAGATGAAAGCTGAGAATGAATAAACCTGAATTGATGGACTCCGGATAACAAACTGAGAAGACTCTTGAATTACTCCGGATAGGTGAAAAGAATTCTCATGATCAAAAAAAATTACGAGAGGATGGCAACAAGCTAGAATCACGAATCTTGAAGAGAATGGAGCAAGATTAAAGAGAAACTCTTCTTCGGTCTTCAAATGTTGAGAATGACGATGAGAAACACCACCAAGAATTATTTAGACACTCCGGAAGAATCCAAACGAAGAGGTTGAGCCAACGATGAAGAGAATTTGAAAGATCTTGGAGAAAACATTTGACTGATGATAAATCATTCTTATGTCAAACTTCGAAAAGAATTTAGGATAGCTCCGGAAAAAATAAGAAGAGTCAGGTAAGATCCCGGGAAAAGACCTGTGGGTTAGGGCCCACTCAAAAGAAACACCGTTGAACAATTTAAAAGAGAGGTTGCACCGGTTGAATTAGATGACTTGAATGAGGGAACATCCTCGAAAGATCTTGAATGAATGCAGAGTGGAAAACACGAATCTTCTGAGATATCTTGAGCACTCCGGAACAATTAAATGGTGAGAAGTGAATGAATATGAGGTGCACCGGCATGAGAAGATATTTGAAATAAGGAAAAAGATATAATCAACACCGAAAGCTTGAATTGGTTCCACCGGAGAAGAAAAGAATGAAGAATGACGAACTAGAAGAACATCTCCTTGAGAACCACCGGGTAAATATATTGACGAAAAAGAATGGAGTGACTTCACATGAATTGAATGGATACCCGATGAAGAAATCTGGGTCCTCAAAGAAACAAAAAAAGGGAGGGAGGGTGGGAAAAAGAAAGACAACTTGGAGATGGATGAAACGAACGCCGTTGAGAGAGCTGATACTTGATCTTGCAGATGTTGAAATGATCGGATCCACTTGAGGAGAGACACACCGGTTGAAAAGAAATTGAAATGAGAAACTCGATGATCGAAAAGGATTAGTATTCACATAGGAATATGAGAACACCATTTGGGGAAGGTATGGAATCAACATTTGACTTCGAAGCAACTCGAATACCACAACTCAAAAACAAAAACAAAGGATTGGCTTGCAGAATAAGCCGGAACAAACATATGATAGAGATTTCGTCCGAAGTTTTCGTGGTGGGGCCTACACGGGCTCGATCGTACAGCACCATCATGTACAAGGCAGTGCACATGACATACGAAGCGTCCCCGAGTCGGCATAGCCAAGGACTCTTTAAGACACAACGAGACCATTGTAAAACCGACCGTGAATAGGCGGACCACTAGACGTCGAACCCCAATTTCATATCATACATCTGTCGGAAAGATATCCTAAGAGCTACTTGAATTCCCACCTATGAAACTCCCGAACCTTTCCGGTTATGCAATCAGGTGTTGGGGATACAGGGGAAGCATAATATCTCACCCAAACTAGCAAATCCTACATCCAGTTGTATCCATCCTTCAACACATAACCAAGAAACCTTCGGAAACCATCTACCTCAACCTTCGAAAAGCATCCGTTATACAAGTTATGGCGATACTCGCGAACTCCCACCCCAGTACTGGGTGGCGTCGAGGTTATCTCACCAACGAACTGCATAAAAGAGATTTTCGATGTCGGCGTACTAAACTCAGGTATTCCAGAACTGCAACGATAAAATTATGATGACAACACCTCAGAGCTCAACTCCCCAGGACACTTCCACTAAACCCCTGACAGGAGGCACCAAGACAATGTTCTCATCATAAAACCATCGGAACGATTCCAAGATACCCGCGTGATCCTAAAAAAAAATTAGTGAAATTTGAGAAGAGAAGAGTCAAAAATCTACGTCAGGATGCCTTACCAGAGCGATGAGCAGACTGGGAAGTAAAAAAGAATTCCTAAACTCTCCGATATATAATTCCTAAAAGACTCAAAACATTTTTTTCTAGACACAACTCGGCCGCTAAAAACGATCAAGCAATGGGGCTCCTAAGGTCGGGGAAGGCTCTGATACCAACTTGTAACACCCTCGATGCGACTATATCTCCCACGTGTCGAGGCACGACTTATAGGCATAATCGCATTGAAGGCATATGTCGTAAGTGAGGTAATCTTCACACAACCCATGTAATATAATAAGGGAAAGAGATACATAGTTGGCTTACAATCGCCACTTCACACAATTACATGAATAAAGCATTACATCATCCAGATACAATCAGGGCCCGACTACGGAGCCAAAATAAAAGAAGAACCCCAAATGCGACAAAAAGGCCCCCGATCGACCCCAACTGGGCTCCACTACTGATCAACTAGAACGAAACAACACAAAGGACAAGATCTTCATCGAGCTCCTCCTGAGCTTGGTTGCGTCAACTGCACGGTCTCATCGGCACCTGCAAGCTGGTTTTGCAAGTATCTGTGAGCCACAGGGGACTCAGCAATCTCTCACCCTCGCGATCAAGACTATTTAAGCTTATGGGTAAGGTAAAGGCATGAGGTGGAGCTGCAGCAAGCGACTAGCATATATGGTGGCTAACATACGCAAAAGAGAGCGAGAAGAGAAAGCAAAGCACGGTCGAGAATCTATGATCAAGAAGTGATCCTAGAACAACCTACGTCAAGCATAACTCCAACAATCGTGTTCACTTCCCGGCCCCCACCGGAAAGAGACCATCATGGTTACACACACGGTTGATTCATTTTAATTAAGTTAAGGTTCAAGTTATCTACAACCAGACATTAACAAATTCCCATCTGCCCATAACCGCGGGCACGGCTTTCGAAAGTTCAAATCCCTGCAGGGGTGTCCCAACTTAGCCCATGACAAGCTCTCACGGTCAACGAAGGAATAGACCTCCACCCGAGACATTCCGATCAGACTCGGTATCCCGGTACAACAAGACATTTCGACAGGGTAAAACTAAACCAACAACACCGCCCGAATGTGCCGACAAATCCCGATAGGAGCTGCACATATCTCTTTCTCAGGGCACACTCAGATTGTCCTAGGTACGGGTAGGCCAGCCCAGAGTTGCCCCTGGTGGCCACCGGTAGCTGACAGGTTGGACCAACACTCAGAGGAGCACTGGCCCGGGGGGGTTAAAATAAAGATGACCCTTGGGCTGGCCGACCCAAGGGAAAGAAAAAGGCTAGGTGACGAATGGTAAAACCAATGTTGGGCATTGCTGGAAGAGCTTTACTTAAGGCGAACTGTCAAGGGGTTCCCATAATAGGCCAACCGCGTAAGGGACGCAAAATCCGGGAACTTAACACCGATATGACGGAAACTAGGGCGGCAAGAGTGGAACAAAACACCAGGCATAAGGCCGAGCCTTCCACCCTTTACCAAGTATATAGATGCATTAAGATAACATAGCAACATAATGATATCCCAACAAGTAAATAAATGTTCCAACAAGGAACGGCCTCCAATCTTCACCTGCAACTAGCAACGCTATAAGAGGGTCTGAGCAAAGCGGTAACATAGCCAATCAATGGTTTGCTAGGACAATGGTGGGTTAGAGGTTTGACATGGCAATTTGGGAGGCTTGCAAGCAAGTGGTAGGCATCGCAGCAATGGCATAGCAAAAGAGCGAGCAAACTAGCATAGCAAAGATAGTAGTAATTTCGAGGGTATGATCATCTTGCCTGAAAATCCCGCAAGGAAGAAGAACGAGTCCATGAAGAAGACAAACGGACGTAGTCGAACGGTTCCTCACAAACGCGACGTTATCGGAACCAACCCGAAGAAGCAACACCGGAAAGAAAGCACACAACATAGTAAACAACCACGACATGAACATGGCATGATGCACAATCAAGTATGATGCATGTCCGGTTTAATGAAACATGGCATGGCAAAATGCACAAACAATCCTACAAATTAAGTGGAGCTCAATATGCAACTCCGTTGCATATTGACGAAACACCATGTGACTTATTTAGTTCGATCTTGTTTATGTACTCAGCAATATTAAATGTTGTTAAGCAAGTCAAGAGGTGAAAACATAACAAAACTATACCATCTAAACAATTTAAATGGGGCCGGATATAACAAACAACAAATCCGGTAAATCCCCATATGCAATTATCAATTTGGTGCAACAACAATTTTAAACATTTAAATGTTATTATCATGATGCGAATGACATGTGCAAGTTTTATGCAATTTTATTAAAAGTTGACAAGAGCATTAAGAAGCATTTGTCATCGTGGCGGAAACAAAAGGGGTGCCACAGCAACGATAACGAAACGGTGCCACGGCAACGTTCCGGTTCCCGTAACTCGATTGAGATACCGATGCAAAGGAGAAGTGTGCGGATGCGGGTCATGCGATAAACGGTGGGGTGCTCCCGGTTACCGGATTCCCACGGGTTAGCGGCAAACGAAGAGGACCGAGCAAGTGACAACTCGGACACGGTGCAGACAACGGGTGCATCTCAAACATCGCAAGCATTCGTTCACGGACGTCGTCTCGGGGTTATACCTTCAGAGCGTGCAAAGGGGACGGCTCTCGTTCGTAGAGGGAAGTAGGCGTTCTCGCGACGGCGGTAGTGGAAGTAGTCGTTCACGTTCGTTCGGAGAGGTACTTGCACCTTCGGTCTTGACGAATCCGAGGGCTTCGGGGTCGACGGTAGTGGTACACGTTTCGTAGACGTTCGAGCCATATCGGTAGCGGTACTTGACGAATCCCGAAACGGACTTGGCGTCTTCACGCGTAGGGATACTTGGCGCCTTCACGCGTAGGGATACTTGGCGTTTCCGGTTCGGTGGTCGTTCGGGCGCCGTATGCCGTGGTACTTGGCGTGCAACCAAAGATGGACTCCGGGTGTCTGTGTTGACCTGGCCACGACAAAGGCAGCAAGGCCAACGGGGCAGCCAGCTCGTCGGGGTCCGATGTAGGGACGGGCAGAACAGGCGGCGATGGTGTGGCAGAGGACGGCGGCTCCGGCGATGGACTTGGCGGCGGGGACGACCGGACGAGATCCCGCCGGATCCGAGGCCAGGGCGGCGGTATGGGGAGGCGGACGAGCTCCAGGACGGCAGCGAGGTCGGGCGTCCAAGGCGGCGGGTTGCTCCGACGGCGTCGAACGGCGATGACGAGAAATGGTTTCGGGAGGAGCTCCTCTCCCTGGGTCGATGAGGAGAGCGAGGAGGCTCAGGCACAAGGCCTCCTGTTCGGCTGCTTCGGCCACGAGGACGAGGAGGCGGGCACGCATGATGGAGCTCGGGCGCGCGAGAGGCCCGGCGAGGACGCGGCTTGAGCTGCAGCCATCCATGGCGCGGCGGCAGAGGAGGTTCTGTGCTCCGGCGAGGTGGGACTCCAGCGAGGGGTGGAGGAGGATTGGGGTCGAGCCGCGGCTTCCCCTGGCGGCGCAGTCGGGAGGAGGACGAGGGGGATCGAGAGAGATGACGGCGCTGAGGGGAAGCACGAGGGAGAGATCGAGAGGAGGGGGGTCGGCTCCCTGGCGGCTAGGGTTAGAGGTTAGGTGCAGCTGGGCCTAGGTGGCCGCGGGGATGGCTGGGCCTGGTTGGCCGGCCCAGAGGAGAGGGAGGCTGCTGGGCTCTCCACTCCCTCTCTCATATAACTTTAGCAGAAAAGACCAAAAAAAGAGAGGAAAAAAAAGAAAGGTTTAGGAAAAGATTTTGGACAAGGGGATAATTTTCACGGACTCAGAAAAAAATGTTCACGGTCCGGGAAAATAGAAAAAGGTCAAGTTTGAAAGATTAAATTCAAATTCCTTTGAATTTAATTCAAAAGGTTTGATCTAGGATAGGTTTTTTCGAAGTGCCCAAAAATGTTGAGAAATTAGGTGGAGCTCCGGAAAATGATGAAAGGACATGTGGCAAAGTTAGAGGCCAAGAGTTGAAATAATAAAAGGCTTTGGGATTTTTGCAAGTGTGTTAAGGTAATTCCACATAATGGGAATATAATTTATATAGCTCCCTAAAATATTGGGAGAATAAGTTTTAAAGAGTAATCACCATAGTGAATATCCCTCGATTTAAATGGACCGAAGATCCATGCAATTTATTTAGTTGAGTTAAGAAAAAAAAATGACATGATGGCATGATGCAATGCACATGATGCAAAGATGAAAGCGATGAACCAAACAAATCACACGACGAAACCCGGAAACCCTGGAAGGCATCTGAAGCTCCGGTCTTGGGGCGTTACATCCCCGAACCGGCAGTTGCCATATCGCTCGCCTTCTCCGCCATGGCTCCGCCCCTGGCAGTAAGCAGCGTCGCCGACCCGCGTCGAGGATGCGCCGTCGCAATCCCAGCCGCCGTCGGACCCTCGCCACCCCCAGCAGAAAACCCTAACCCTAGCGCTGGAGCACGATCGCCCTGCGTTCGCCCCCAACCGCCTTAGCGCTTTCCCTGTGGTGGACCCCGTGCACGCCTCATAATACTTCTGAACCGTGACATAGTATCTGCTGTACAATTATACTTTTGTGTATACATTTCCTTCCTTTTAGTACACTGTAGTTAATTAAGATTTGGTGTGTACCTTTTAAATTGGCTCAACACTGAAACTAAATTAAAACCAAATCAGGTTTTTTTAGACAATAAAAACAAATCAGGTGCTAGTCAATCTAAGTTATCAAATTTTTGCCAACCCGGCGGCTCCAAACCAAATGGAGGCCCAACAATTTTGCTAAATTTCGGATAGGTACAATGGTTTTAATTCAGACGATAATAACTTCACCAACATTTTGGTCATGCCCTTGCTTTGGTCATGCCAAAATTTTGGTTGGGCTAATCGGGGCACAAACCAAACACACCCGTTAACCTTGACTGGAGTATTGTCAAAAAAAAAAAACCTTGAGTAGTTTATTGTCCAGAGCATGGAGAATTGACGAATGACGACCCCGTTGGAGCACCGGAATCGCCGTCAAATCTCATCCCGAGCAGTAGCAGGGGGCTGCCTCAATCCCCTCCGGCGGCGTGCCTCCATCCATCCCCTCCGGCCTCTCACCCCGACAGAACACCGGCGGCCGTAAGTTTCTTCCTCACCTACCTCTTTCGTAGTTAATTTCTTCCCGATTTTCCGGATCCGCGACGTCTTAGGCTTCTTCCTCCCTCGGATTTCCCCGTCACTCCTCGGATTGATTCCCCTGCAGTTCAAGTTCCGGCCGGTGTCGGAGACGAAACGGCCTATATTTAGATGGAGGAGAGGGCGGAGGAGATCTGAGCAAGCCGAGGTTGCGCGCGCGCGATGGGGAAAAAGCTACCCCCTTCTACTCCGGCCTCGTCATGGACGGAGACGGCGGGAAGGCGGCGCAAAGGCCCCTCCTTGGCCCCGCTCTCTGCCTGCAAGCGCCGGCGGACCCCTGAGGCAAGCGGCTGGGCTTCCCTCCCCACCGATGTAGTTCACCTCGTCACCAGCCGCCTGCTGGCCGACGACGTGGTGGACTACATCGTCTTCCGGGCCGTCTGCTCCGGCTGGCGCAGCTGCACGAGCGACGCGCGCGACCCCACCCTGCGCAAACCGGACCTCCTGCCGCGCGGCTGGGTCGCCCTCTGCGACGGCGACGGGGTACGCCCGGACGACGCCGGCGAGATCAGCTTCTTCCACACACAGACGGCCAGGCGCCTCCGCGTCCGCCTGCCGGAGCTCCGGCGCCACAGGATCGTCGGCTTCACCCAAGGACTGATCATTCTTCTGAACAAACGCACCACCGCCGTGCGGGTGCTGCATCCCTTCACACGGGTCGTGGTCGACCTCCCGTCCCTCGTCCCCGTGTTCCACGACGCCGTCAGGAACCGGAACTCTCTGCTTGACATGAATGCCGCGGTCTGCAGCGCGTCCACGACCTCCATTGCCGTGGTGGCCTGGTTCCTGTGGACGCGCGTGGTGATCGGCGCCGAGGCTGGCCGCCCAACTTGGGAGGTCCTCCACCGAGGGCTTTTCCTTAGGAGCATCCTGCCCTTCCAAGGAAGGCTTTACGCCACCGTCGCCATGGGTGGCTCAAGAGAGATCATGCAGCTGTACCCGAGATCACCACATCCTGTGCTTGCTCATGTTCCAAATGATTTCGGTAATCCGAGCCTATGCAACTACTTCCTCGTAGAGTCCGGTGGACAAGTGCTGCTTGCTGTCCACCATTTAACCGGGCAACATTGTGGCGTGGAGCCCTTACAGCAAAATGCCTATAGGCTATTTGCGTTGGACATCGACCGCGGTGAACTGATCCCAGTGAACTGCCTCGGTGGCCACGCGCTGTTCCTCAACAGGGATCGGTGCCTCTCTGTTTCGGCGAGGGACCTCCCATCTGTGAGCAGCAATTCCATTTACTTCTCTTTGCACCGTGACCCTGTTGTGGTGCACTCCATAAGGATAGGTTTCTCTGAGCGGCTAGCAGTGTCATGCCAAATACATGACGGGAAGGATAGGATCCGACCCTCCATGCGCCCTTTCACCATTGCCGACCATCTTCTAACCTACTGCCATCCTCATGAGTGGTAAGTCTGTTTTTTCTTAATTTTTCTTCTTTGCATCTATCATGTGTGATACTAACATTATGATTGTCTTCTCTTCCCCTATGAAGGACAAAAGGACTCATGTTTCATGAGTACCACTCTATACCTGAATCTTTCGAGGAATTGACGACGAACATCAAGGCAAAAAATTCTGAACTACGGATTCCTCGCATTGCGGTTCGTTGATTGGAAGGAAGAAACAGGGCCACAACACTTCACACTAGCCAGTGAATAATGCCAATAGACAGTCGACCCATAATTCCCTTGCTGGCTCAGTTGGGATCTATGTGTGGCTAGGTCAATTCGTTGGTGGCTCCCAACGCAACGTGCACGAATCTTTTGAATTTGGTTAGGCAGCAGTTTGTCTATGCTATGCATATAACGGTGGTTCATATCTGAGGTCTGGCAAATAGATTGGATCTGTCGAACATGGGCTCATTGCAACCTATAAGGATATAAACAATGTGATAATTATCGGATTCACTTCCCCTTTAATCTGCATGCTGTTTAGGATCAAATTGCATATGATGTTTGTACTTGAATGAGGCAACTTGCGATTAGCAGAATCCTACTAATGTCTCTGTTATCAGCATTTATGGCCTTATTTTGATGTTTTTAAACCATATACTCGTATGACTGAAGAGCCTTATTATCTTTTTCTGTATGTGAATAACAATGCTGAGTTGTGGAAACATATGCAGAAGGGCGAAAAATCTGGTGTTTGTTTGGATTCTTGAGACATCGGCATGTTTAACTATGATTATGTTCAAATATATCGGTTGTTAGGATAAGGAAAAAAAATCCAACCTCAACACAATCTAAAGGTGTGCTGTTCTCATGAAGAGTTGTTGTATTTTATCATGTAAAGTAGCTATTTATGTTGTAACCTGTAGCACAACTTGTCTTGGTTACTGACGGTGCTAAAGGAAAAATGTGATGATTAGAAGTTGTGTCCGTTGGTAACCTCTGAGAAATGTCTAATCCTTGTGGAAATTTTGTTGGAAAAATGTGATGTGAGGAGTACATATCTTTTGTTGGAAATTTTATCTCTTGTTAATACTTGCTAAAATATGCCCTTGTTCTTTTTTTTAGGAATGAACATATTCTAGTTAGAATTGGTGCCCAGCAATATGGCTAGTACCACACCACCCAAACCGAGAAAGAGACAGGTGCCCTCACAGCATCTCTAGCAGACCCCGCATAGCGGAAATGTAAAACGGAGTGCTCGGCCGGCGCAGGAATCAGATGTGTTTTTATCTGAATTTGACACATATGCCACATATTTAGAATTACTAATTAAATATAAGATAAAATTTCAATATTACAATACCACAATCATCCAAATTACAATAATTATTGAAATCACCGAAGCAAACTAAATAATTCAATACAAAACTTGTCCCGAATACAAATCACACATGAATTAACTGAAATGAATGCAAAAATGGAATGTGTTACCGCCCAGCCCTTTGCCAATAATGCTCAATGAGATCCTCCTGAAGCTGAAAGTGGGTGTTTGCATTTTCAATCTCCCGATAGGTCTGAAGAAATGCTCTAATGCGGTTAGGGTCTCTAACTGGTTTGACACGGCTACCAACATTGTCATAGAAGAACTCTAAATTCATGCCTCTCTCATCTTCAAGAATCATATTGTGAAGAATAACACAACATGTCATGATGTTTTCAAGGATCGCTTGTCCCAAAAAACGAGCAGGACGACGAACAATGGCAAACCTAGATTGCAAAACCCTGAATGCTCTTTCAATATTTTTTCGGGCTGCCTCTTGTACCCTTGCAAATTCACATTGTTTCCTAGTTTTGGGGTCTCTGATACTCTTAACAAATGTGCACCAACAAGGGTAGATACCATGTGCAAGATAGTACCCCTTTGTGTAGTCATGCCCATCGATAGTGTAGTTGCAAGCAGAAGCATCACCACTAGCAATCCTAGCAAACAAATGAGACAATTGCAACACATTGATATTATTGAGAGTACCCCGCATACCAAAAAAAGCAATGTCAAATCCATAAATCCTCGGATGATACGGCCTCTAGCACAATTGTTGCATCACGAGACTTGCCACAATACATTTCCTGCCATGCCTTCGGGCAGTTTTTCCAAGTTCAATGCATACAATCAATGCTTCCTAGCATGCCAGGCCAACCTCTTCTCTCACTTGATGCCATAAACTTTTTTATGTCTTCCTCGTCGGGTGCCCGAAGATATTCAGGACCACAGACACGGATGATCACTTTGGCAAACGTACGCACTGCCTCAATTGCAGTATCTTCACCAATGCAAAGGTACTCGTCGGCATAGTCATCCGGAATGCCGTATGCAATTACCCGCAGAGCTGTCGAGATTTTTTTTAATATGCACTGAATCCCTTCAAGCCCGCGGCATTTCTTCTTTGAGTAAAATACCGACAATTGGCCTCTCAAAAGCTTGCACTATTTTTACAAAGGGGGATCGACGCATTCGGTACCTTCTCCGGAAGAGGTGCGGCGGATATATTGGATTGTCCGCGAAGTAATCTTGCATCAACATCTCATTCCCGAGATGGCGATTTCAAGGAATGCAAAGACGGCCGACGGTCGATCCTCGCCGTCTCTTTCGGTTCTCATCTTCATTCTCCTTCACGGCGAGGGCCATCACCAACATCTGCTGTCGATGGTTCTCAAGCAGCGTCTCAACATCCGAGTCGTCCGAATCCTCAAGAAAAAACCTCCTGCGAGGGCTCAATTCCATCTAAATTCACAAATACGAAATCACATCCCAAAGCACAAGCACAAGTACTCACCGACGGCTCGGGGCGGTGGCTCTGTGGCGGTCGATCCCGGGGCGGCGACGGCGACTAAGGGCGGCTCGTGGCGGTGGCTCTGCGGCAGTCGATCCCGGGGCGGCGACGGTGACTAGAGGCGGCTCGGCTCAGCGAATCAGGGGAGCCGGTGAAGCAGCTAGGTGGAACAGGGTGAGGGGTGCCCCCGCGGCATGATTCCGTCCGCAGATATGGCCGGAATTGCCGGCAGCCGACGGGGGGAACCAATGGCGGGCGGCTGCGGAAGGGGCTGGGGAATGGGCGCGCGGGCTGAAATGTCCCTCTCGCCAACCGCTTTCTGGAATACAGGGCACCGTCGGGTCGACGGGGAAACCTGCGTTTGCGAGTTGGAGATGGGATTTTACCGCGCCCCTCAAATTTGTTTACGTGTCCAACGACAGTGTTTGATCGGACAGCATTTTTCGCGCGGACCCATATTTTAACGGTTATTTTACGGGTCGGGGCATTATACATGGTCTGGTATAGATGCTCTGAAGCCAAATTGGGCTGGAGTATGCACAACCCGCAAAGTCGTATTGTTCAGTTCCGCCTCCTACCGGTAATAATCTTACCATTCCATATCTGCTTTAAGATTCGATCAAAAAAAAGCACCTTTTTTTTTTGCTATACAAACTGAATATCCAGTCTAATACAGCTACTATCCCACTCCATTTGTCAGGCATTAATGTTACAGCTCACTCTCTTTTCTCAGACACACACGCATGCATGTCTTTTCGCTCTTCATTGTAAACAAATCCATGGACTCTTTTCATCTTGACAAGTTAAACACATTTATATATTTTAAAATTTAAGTTCGTTTTTGAAATAATTTATATATTTGAACTCCTGACGCCAAGACCTTTAGAAGTTAACTAATATTGGATATATATCAAACACGTGTAATGTGCAATTGATTATTCCAAACTATGAAACAATTTATTTGAAAACAATTAAATAGTTTTTGAGTAATGTGCAATTGAAATATATGTTTTCTGTGAAACAAGCGAGCGAAAAGTGAAAAGTAGGTTTTGAATTGTGAAATGTGCAATTGATATATTATTCTTGCGAAAGAAGACAGTGAAAAGTGAAATGTTAGTTCTGAATTGTGAAATAGTAAGCACAGAAGCTGAAATACATTGTTCACATTTTCAAATAACCAGTTTCACAATCGTATATTATAATTTCATTTTCTGTACTTATTGTTTCATAATTCTGAAATATGTTATTAACTTGTTTCAGTTTTTTCAAGTGAAATATGTTAGTTCCACATACGAAATGTGAAATGTTGAAATTTAAATGTGCTTGAAATGTATCCAAGATCGGTCTAGTTTTAAAGGTATTGGGGTCAAGAGTTCAAATATATAAATTATTTCAAATACAAAATTATGGTTTAAAAGATAAGAATGTTTTCAGTTTGCTACTCCCTCCATCCCATAATATAAGAACGTTTTTCAAGCTAACATACCTTGAAAAACGTTCTTATATTACGGAACAGAGGGAGTAAGATGTAATAAAGTCTATGGATTTGTTTGCAAGGGAGACAGAAGAGGTTGATGTATGCACGTCCCTGTGTGACAAAAAGTAGTACTCCAGACCCGTTAGACTGACAAAAGTAGTACTGTGTTGGTGGACCACCTACTGAAATACCAATATTTCATAAACTATGGAAACTTTGTATACAACACAATATTTAATACGGTACAAGGTGTCACTAGTTAATTGGCTCGCCAGTCGCCGGTACATAGCTGAACCACGCAATTTTACTTTTGGATACGCAACCTTAAAAGCGCTATTTGTTCCAACTTCAATTGGATTCCAATCACCCTGGATTCACTTCAGTGGCATAAGATTCTGTTTGTTTCAATTCTGATTGGTGTCAAATCACCTGTAGATAAGCTTCAGTGGTGAACCTGATTCTGATTCTATGAATAAGCTTCACCACCGAAGGCCCCATTTGTTTTAGCTTTAGAGACCAGATTCAACTTTGCCATGCCTGTGAAGCTGAATCTGGAATTTGAAACAAAAACTATTTCAAATCAGCTTTGCCAATGAAACCAACATTGCTAGTGAAACTGAGAGGCTGTTTGGTTCCCGGCCATCGGTTGCCACGCCAAACGTGTGGCGAGCCACAACCTCCTAGGCGTGCGTTTGATTTTCTACTGAAGTTTGGCTCGCCACAATCTATACGGGCTTCTGCAGCAGAATTTTTTTGCCTAAGTTGCGGCGCTCGTTTTGCTCGCCACAGTTTCTGCGGCGCGCCACAGGTGTGGCCAACGCCTAACCTTAGTCATGGCAAATTAAGTCCCAAACCAAACAGGCCCTGAATCTAGACTCTAAAATAACACATCTTCAAGATGGTTTGTTCCATTGGAAATGTTTATTATGAGCCGGCTCTTATTGTCAGTGTGCTCGGATTAGCACAAATATGAGCTAGGCTAACCTTTTCTTTTTGATAGCTAGATTTTTTGGAATAAAAAAGATGGTGTATTTGGATTTGATCTAAGAAGTATGTGGCCAATGATTTGGATGCTTGTAGAAGTTGCTTCCACAGTTGGGCTTGCTACGTAAAACAACCCACATAGCCTAGTTAATCACAACACTCCACAAAATCTCTAAAAATAGCTGCCCTCAAGAAGAAATGAAGAAGAGTTGTTCGACAACGATCCTTATCTATCAATTCATGAAATTGGAGTTTGATGTTGTGTTGTAAACGAAATCTTCAGAGAAATGGAAGACATGTAGAGTATAGATTAGTTAGAATGTTGGGCCCTGGTAGCAGGATCGGTTTTTCTTAAGTGTTCATCCAACACCAATACTCAAAGTAACCACACATATCACAATAAGTGTTAGGCATGATCACACGTTACCAATCCCTTACATCTCTCCCGCCTGAGGTGGACTACTTGCGCACATGAGAGGGATCACAAAAAACACAAAGACCGATAAACGAAAATCATCTCGATAGTATTGTAATAGACTAATAGTTACAACAAGATGAATTATTATCTTTATGCTGATCTCCGAGTGAAAGTATGAATAGAGATTACAAATATCTAATCTCACAAGAAACACAAAGATCGATAAACAGAAATCATTTCGGTAGTATTGTAATAGTTATAGTCCATCTTGTTGATGGAGGAACAATAATTCTAAGGGTACGGATTTGTTATGCGTTGGTTACGGACCCCCGCCCCCTACCAGCTAATTCTCTCGGACCCCTGAGTTTCACTAGGTGACCCCATACCTCCCTCCATTCCAATAAGATGTGCTCCACGCCAGTCCGTATGATGAATTCCCGTAAAAAAGGCATATAGCTCTAGCATTGCTCATGGATGAATCCGGATATATCTAAGTGAAGCAACTCCCCTTGAATCTCTTCTCCCCTCTTCTCCTTCAGTTTCATGGTAGATGTGATTGTTGATTGTGTTGCCCCCTTCATGAAAGAGGTGAGTTTTGAAGTGATGAAGGCGAGGCCAGTGCGCATGAGCGATTGCGCTCATAACAGTGCTCAGGTTGTGTTCTATTTACCTCTCTTTTTAAATAGAAAAGTTGTTCGTCTCCTCTTATAATCCTTAATCTTGAGTTTGATCTCCTTAAAATTCCTAAAAACTTACGATCATAGCCAACAACCAAGTTTCTCCATTTTGTTTTACAAATATGAAATAAACTAAGACCGAAAGCTGGCGACAATCCTAGTAGAACAATCGTCGCGCCCCTTGTCGAGCCCGCCGCAGAAACCTAGCATGACCCGTATATAGCCGCACTGTCACCCTCCGCCGCAGCAGCACTCACCGATGCTTGCTCCACAACCCAGTGAAATGTGTAACCGTTTATTTGGAAATATACAATTGAAATATATTTTTTATGAAACAAGCCAGTGAAAGTTGAAATGTAGGCTCTGAATTGTGAAATAGTAACCACGGAAAGTGAAATTCTAAGGTATCATTGTGAAATTGATTATTTGGAAATACGAAGCAATTTATTTCAAAAGAGCGAAACTGGTTATTTGAGAAATTTACAATTGAAATAGATGTTATTTTTTTGAAACAGCCAGTGGAAAGTGAAATGTTGGTTTTGAATTGTGAAATAGTAAGCACATAAAGTGAATTATAATGTATCATTATGAAATTGATTATTCAAAACTATGAAACAATTTATTTGAAAACAATGAAATAGGTTTTGAGTAATGTGCAATTGAAATATATGTTTTTTGTGAAACAAGCGAGCGAAAAGTGAAAAGCAGGTTTTGAATGGTGAAATGTGCAATTGATATATTATTCTTGCGAAAGAAGACAGTGAAAAGTGAAATGTTAGTTCTAAATTGTGAAATAGTAAGCATGGTGAAAACATTGATCATATTTTCAAATAATCAGTTTCACAATTGTATATTATAATTTTATTTTCTGTGCTTATTATTTCATAATTCTGAAATATGTTATTAACTTGTTTCAGATTTTTCAAGTGAAATATGTTAGTTCCACATACGAAATGTGAAATGTGCTTGAAATGTATCCAAGATTAGTCTGGTTTTAAAGGTATTGACGTCAAGAGTTCAAATATATAAAATATTTCAAATACGAAATTATGGTTTAAAAGATAAGAATGTTTTTAGTTTGCTAACATGTAATAAAGTCTATAGATTTGTTTGCAAGGGAGAGAGAAGAGGTTAATGTATGCACGTCCCTATCTGACAAAAAGTAGTACTCCAGACCTGTTAGACTGACCAAAGTAGTACTTTGTTGGTGGACCACCTACTAAAATACCAATATTTCATAAACAGTGGAAACTTTGCATACAACACAATATTTATATAGTATTTAATACGGTACGAGGTGTCACTAGTTAATTGGCTGGCCAGTCGCCGGTACATTGCGGAACCGCAATTTTACTTTTGGATGCGCAACCTTAAAAGCCCTATTTGTTCCAACTTCAATTGGATTCCAATCACCCTGGATTCACTTCAGTGGCATAAGATTATGTTTGTTTCAACTTTGATTGTTGTCAAATCACCTGTAGATAAGCTTCAGCGGTGAACCTGATTCTGATTCTATGAATCAGCTTTACCACCGAAGGCCCCATTTGTTTTAGCTTTAGAGACCAGATTCAACTTTGCCTTGCCTGTGAAGCTGAATCTGAGATTTGAAACAAAAACTATTTGAAATCAGCTTTGCCAATGAAGCCAACATTGCTAATGAAACTGAATCTAGACTCTGAAACAAACAACCATCTGGTTTATTTTAGCTCCATGAGTAGCATCTAATATTCATTTGAAAAGACCGTGGCAACCCACGGGCGTTCTACTAATACTGATAGTTGGAATCAAGAGATCAGTCAATACCAATTTTCCGTAGCCTCGACAACATCCTCACATTGGCCTTCTCCTGCATCCAATTCCTCTACACCATGCAACCCCCCCACCCGGCTAGCCTCTCTACCCCGTCCGCCTCGCGTGGTCGTTTAAAACTCTAAAACAACACATCTTCAATATGGTTTGTTCCATTGGAAATGTTTAATATGAGCCGGCTCTTATTGTCAGTGTGCTCGGATTAGCACAAATATGAGCTAGGCTAACCTTTTCTTTTTGATAGCTGGTTTTTTGGAATAAAAAAGATGGCGCGTTTGGATTTGATCTAAGAAGTAGATGGTCAATGATTCGGATGCTTGTAGAAGTTGCTTCCACAGTTGGGCTTGCTACGTAAAACAACCAACATAGCCCAGTTAATCACAACACTACACAAAATCTCTGAAAATAGCTGCCCTGCAGAAGAAATGAAGAAGAGCTGTTTGACATCGATCCTTATCTATCAATTCATGATATTGGAGTTTGATGTTGTGTTGTAAACGAAATCTTCAGAGAAATGGAAGACATGTAGAGTATAGATTAGTTAGAATGTTGGGCCCTGGTAGCAAGAACGGTTTTGCTTAAGTGTTCATCCAACACCAATACTCAAAGTAACCGCACATATTACAATAAGTGTTAGGCACGATCACACGTTACCAATCCCCTACATCTCTCCTGCCTGAGGTGGACTACTCGCGCACATGAGAGGGATCACAAAAAACACAAAGATCGATAAACGGAAATCATCTCGATAGTATTGTAATAGTTACAACAAGATGAATTATTATCTTTATCCCGATCTCCGAGTCAAAGTATGACTAGAAATTACAAATATCTAATCTCACAAGAAACACAAAGATGGATAAACGGAAATCATTTCGATAGTATTGTAATAGTTATAGTCCATCTTGTTGATGGGGGAACAATAATTCTGAAGCTACGGATTTGTTATGCGTTGGTTACGGACCCTCGCCCCCTACCAGCTAATTCTCTCGGACCCCTGAGTTTCACGAGGTGACCCAATACCTCCCTCCATTCCAATAAGATGTGCTCCACGCTGGTTCGTATGATGAATTCCCGTAAAAAAGGTATGTAGCTCTAGCATTGCTCATGGAGGAATCCGGATGGATCTAAGTGAAGCAACTCCCCTTGAATCTCCTCTCCCCTCTTCTCCTTCAGTTTCATGGTAGATGTGATTGTTGATTGTGTTGCCCCCTTCACAAAAGAGGTGAGTTTTGAAGTGATGAAGGCGATGCTAGTGGGTATGAGCGATTGCGCTCATAACAGTGCTCGGCTTGTGTTCCATTTACCTCCCTTTTTAAATAGGAAAATTGTTCGTCTCCTCTTATAATCCTTAATCTTGAGTTTGATTTCCTTAAAATGCCTAAAAACTTGCGATCATAGCCAACAACCAAGTTTCTCCGAATTTTTACAAATATGAAATAAACTGAGACCGAAAGCTGGTGAAAATCCTAATGGAACATTCGTTGCGCCCCTTGCCGAGCCTGCCGCAGAAACCTAGCATAACCCGTATATAGCCGCACCGTCACCCTCCGCTGCAGCAGCACTCACCGACGCCTGCTCCACAACCCATCCATGGCCGCCCTCCGCAGCGCCGTCGTCCTCCATAGTTGTCAGCCGCCGCCGCCACAATCGGTAGGGTTGGGAGCGAGATGCCAGTTCTGCTTTCTTTTTCCCGTGCTATACAACAACGACATTGGTGTCCATATCTCAAAGAACCGGCCGCTCATTTTAGAGAATTGAACGGTTGAGGGTAACGGGAAGTGGCGAAAGTTTCATAAAAGGGCATGAAAATTAGACCTAGTGTTAGATAAGGAAGAAAACATTTTCCCAAATGCCAATTAGGAGATTGTGAATTAATAACAGCTCAAAAAAGATTGAGGATTAATAATTAATTCTCAGTCGGTTGTTCCTTTAAATGCATCTAGCCAAGAATGTAGTGTGACTCGTTTAGCCTTGATGGATCAAACATTTCCAAAATTGGCTGCCAAATTCTTCACGGTATTATGGATGAACTCGAAATTAAACTCCACCTCCGTTTAAAGAAACGCCGTCTGCCCACCCCACCCTTCCATTCCGTCTACCTGCTCCACGCTCCTCCGCCACGGCACGCCACTAAACCCAAATCCCTAAGCTAAACCCTCGTAAAATCGAAGGTGGGAGAAGGGGGGAGAGGAACGGGAGGCGGCGGCGGCGAGGTGATCGAGGAGAGGCCCATGGATCGTCAGGGGAACGGGGATCCGGGGAACGACGAGTCGGCGACGGCGTCCTGGGAGGTGGGCGGGGGCTCCGAGGCCGGGGCGGAGGTGACGGGGGTTACCAGGGGCTCCGAGCCTGAGGCGGAGGGGGTCCGGGGTGGCGTCCTGGCGGGGGTGACCGCGGGCCCGGTGGGTGGAGGCTCCAAGGCCCAGGCGGAGAGGGTCGTGGCGGAGGCGTCTTCCAAGGCGGGCGGGGGCTCCGTGGCCGGGGCGGAGGTTGAGGGGTCCTCTGCTAGCTTCGTGGCGGAGGGGATGGGGGTACCTCTGGTCCTGACGGCGGCGGAGATGGCCGCTCAGGGCTTCGACATCGGCGTCGACATCGTGCTGGCAACCATGGAGGAGGAGGAGGATGTGGATCCGGACGCCGAAGCAGAGTTCGACGCGATGATGCTGGCCACCGACAACCTCCGATTTGCTCAAAATTCGCGCCAGGTAGTAATGTTATGCCATTGCTCTGTTTCCTACTCTGCTCATGTTGAGATTGGGAGTGGGACTGGGACTGGGACTGGAATGGAAATTTATGACGAGGCCTGTCGGCTACGGGTCAAGTTCATCCAGAATCCGCTTAAGGTGCGTGCGTACTGCATGCGGAACTAAAATTAGCGTGTCACCCGCATATATATGCGCATGGGAGGTGGTTAGGCTGGATATGGTGGGACAGCAATCCCAGGTTGAGGAGCCAACGATTCATTTGCGGTGATCCCGTTGTTAGTTTGAGATGGTTGGTGAGAACCTCTGCAACCGCTTTGACAGGGCAGTTTTGGAGTGAGATCGGCCTACAATTGGCCACAACTTACTGCACTTGTTTGGACAGTTGCTGGGCAATTTTTTGGGGCTCTAGATGATGGCCCATTCCTATGCATTTATCCATCTGTGGATGATTTTGTCTTGTCAACTTATGTTGAACTAATGTCAAACCCAAAAGTTTATGTCGAACCAATCATGCTTTTGCTCTTTGATGCTGTCAACGTCTACTATTTAATATGAAAAATTTCATGCTTTAGTCTGGTTTTACTTGAGTTTTCATGTACTTATAGATGATTGCAAATATGTCTTTGCCTTGCTCTTGTTATAGTTCAATGCTGCTAACTGTTTTCTCGAATATACACAAATGTCTGTGGCTTGTGCGGACGGCTGCATGGTCGTGTCCAAGCATTTGTTTGAACGTACTTCTCCATTTGAATAATGTGGTGTTTGATGCAGGTACCCCCTGCTGATACCTTCCAGCCTGTAAATGAAAATGAGGTAAATGTGGATCCGGTCGCCGAGGCAGAGTTCGACGCGATGATTCTGGCCGCCAACAACTTCCGATTTGCTCAACAGATGCGCCAGGTAGTAATGTTAATTTGCCAGTATTGCTCTGTTTCCTACTTTGCTCGTGTTGAAATTGGGAGTGGGAGTGGGAATGGAACCTTCTTGTGGAAATTTATGACGAGGCCTGTCGGCTGCGGGTGAAGTTCATCCAGATTCCGCTTAAGGTGCGTGCGTACTGCATGCGAAACCAAAATTAGCGTGTCACCCGCATATATATGTGCATGGGAGGTCGGCAGGCTGGATATGGTGGGACAGCAATCCCAGGTTGAGGAACTAACGATCATTTGCGGTGATCCCGTTGTTAGTTTGAGATGGCTGGTGAGAACCTCTGCAACCGCTTTGACAGGGCAGTTTTGGAGTGAGATCAGCCTACAATTGGCCAGAACTTACTGCACTTGTTTGGACAATTGCTAGGCAAACTTTTGGGGCTCTAGATGATAGCCCATTGCTATGCATTTATCCATCTGTGGATGATTTTGTCTTGTCAACTTATGTTGAGCTAATGTCGAACCAATCATGCTTTTGCTCTTTGATGCTGTGAACCTCTACTATTTAATATGAAAAATTTCATGCTTTAGTTTGGTTTTACTTGAGTTTTCATGTACTTATAGATGATTGCAAATATGTCTACGCCTTGCCCTTGTTATAGTTCAATGCTGCCAACTGGTTTCTCGAATATACACAAATGTTGACAAAATAACACCTGAAATGCTGCTAATGGTACGAAATACTCAAAATTCGAGGTGCCCAGAAAATTTTGAGACGATTCCAGTAAATCAGATATGCACAAGTCTGGGAAATTCCAGACAATTTGGCTAAATTCTTTGGGATTTTCTCTTGGAGCATACTCCTCTTCCAAAATCTACAGAGCTCATCTTTCAGCACCTTCGGGCTTCTTCGTTTTACCTCTTGGCTCTGGAATTCCTAGTCTTCCCCTAAGCTCAAAGGCTTTGCCTGTATTGCCTTCTCCTAAACGATAGGCTCAAACACCAAGGACATGCTTCAATGTCGTGTATTCCTCCTAGGGGATCTGGTTTATATTCTTTGGACAACCGGTGCTTTGGAAACGAGAGACCATCTTTTCTGGTACTGTAGCTTCAGCACCAACTGTTGCCACCCTCGTCTTCCCCTGCTGTCCATGGAAGAATTAATTGAAACGCCAAAGTTTTTTTACAGCATATGCCCCTGTTGGGCTTTTTGGTTTTTAAATTTCAAGAGGGATCTCTTCCTTCTTGCTTACAGAATGAAGGAGGAGCTTCCACCGCTCTTAGTGCTTGGTTATATTAGCTTGAGGCTGGAGCTCTAGTGCCAAGCCTGCTTTTGTGCTTTGTGTTTTGTATAGCCCCTTCTCATTCTTATCCATGTAAATATTCCCCCCTTGTATATTTTTTCTCTTATTAATATTTTTCTATTGTTGGGGCCTACACTACAGTTTCCGTTCAAAAATGTACTTGTTGAGCTTTTGTTCTAACTACTTTGACCATGGTCATCTGGACCAGTTAATGTTAGCTTTCAGTTAAGTGTATGGCTTGTGCGGACGGCTGCATGGTCGTGTCCAAGTATTTGCTTGAACATACTTCTCCATTTGAATAATGTGGTGTTTGATGCAGGTACCCTCTGCTGATACCTTCCAGCCTGAAAACGAAAATGAGGTAAATGAGGAGGTTTACCCTTCCGTAATTGTGCGAATGAAGGATCTAAGCAAAATCTGTATTTATTTTTCTACTCCCTCCATAAAGAAATATAAGAGCGTTTAGATCACTACTTTAGTGATCTAAACGCTCTTATATTTGTTTACAGAGGGAGTAGTTCTTTTCATTCTTGGGATTGCTTCTTTTCGTGTTAATAACTTATTGCAATCTGCTTGTCTCTAGGATGAAAGGGTTCCCACCAATCAACCCAATCCTGAGAATGACACTTTATATGGATCTTCCATATCTCAGCAGATTCAAAATGATACTTTACATGGTTCTTCAATACCTCAGGGGGGTGATAGTAATACATTACATGGATCTTCCATTCCTCAGGGGGGTGATAATGATCCTGGATCTGCAACTTGGTTCAAGCTTAAGGTCCCAAGTGCGTTCCAAGGTATTACAAATCTGATATATTTTCCATAAAAATATCAGCGTACACATTTTTATATCTTGGGCATGCATGTTACTCTATGTTCTCTTCTTTCCGGTGCTATGAGTAATAGTTTGAGTATAGCCACTTCTAACTGGATCATGGCACAAAACACAATTGTTTCAGAATGTCGAATTATGTTGATACATCTACTAACTAGTTTGAACCTTTAGGTCTCACTGTGTTATGGCGCTGCTAGAAGGAGGGCGCGAGAGGGCCGGCCGGGGGCCTTTTGCCCACGGGCAGGCAAGATGGAAGGGATTTTCTTCTTAATTCTTGCTTGATTAGATTGATACATCCCCTCTCTTTATATAGAGAGATTTACTTGACTCCCAAGCAAGGCTTACTTGACCCCTAAGAAAGCGACCCTTATCTCTAATTAACCCTAAGACTAACGGGCTATATTGCCAGCCCAGGCCATTAGGCCCATTACGTACTCTAACACTACACCCCACCTGGACATGCAGCTTGTCCTCAAGCTGCAGCCTAGCCAACTTATAACCATGACTTGACGCAACACAAACCTAACACCTAAAAACAAGCCTTTTACATCTCGGCTTGTTTTATTATTCAACCTGAAATGGACTGGGATGCTTTATTTTGGACCTCTTAACAAAAAAAGTGGACACCATCCGCACGTCGAACATGCACGTGTACACCCACCTGGATCCCATGGACACCATCTAGACAAAAGGAGTGCATGTGTATGGCCACCTGGAAGTGGTTGCAAGAGCGACCAGCGGAGGCGCCCTTGCGGCGGCCGGCGGCGGAATGCAGTGGTGCTATGCGGTCCTGTCGGTGACAACATGCCTTCTCCCTGCCGGACGGCTGTTGGTCGGCACCGCACATAGAGGAGTGGAGGGCTGTCGATGAAGAATGGCGAGGAGGGGTGCGCCTCCCCAACCGCCGATGTCACAAACTTTGAGGGCGCTGTCCGTGGGGAAAACAGCATGCCCAAGATCCTCGACGCAGCGGACGTGATCGAGGTTCTTTGCGCAGCGAAGCGCAACTGGGAGGAGCGGCAGCTGCAGACCACACATCTCCCGCACACGCCGACGCGCTAGGAGGCGGCGCGCAGCAGCCTGCAGCCTCACCGCCGCCGACACATGGCGGGTAGTGATCCAAGCTGGAAGCGGTGACGGCGACGGCGGGAACTTGATCTGCTGGATGGGGACGCCCTGGGGAAGCGGTGATGGCGACGGCGGGGACTTGATCTGGTGGATCGGGACTCCCGTCGGCGCGGTCGATGCGGGGCAGGAGCTGACCGGCAATGGCTGCTGCAGTTGCAGCGGCTGCTGCGGCGAAGCGCCGGGCGCGGAGGAGGTCGCCAGGAGCGGTGGCGGTGGTGGCGGTGGATGGCAGCTGCTGCAGCGGCCCGGTGAGCGCGGCGGAGGGCACCTGGTGCGGCACACTACAAGAAAACTGTTAATTCATGACGGATTTCCGGTGACGTTATAAAAATCCATCACAGTCGATGACGATTTTCCCTCGTCCGTCATAGAAACCGTCATCGATCAGCAAGATGCGAATGTGCCCAGAAACCCTACAAAGCCCATATGGCCTTTGTTCTTTTCTAGAGGCCATATATTTTAGGTTTTAATAAAAATGCAATCATGACATGATCCCAAAACCTCTTGGGTGAAGAGAATAGTGCGTGACAACTATGGTACCAGCCTGACTAAAGGATCACTTGAACGTTTTTCTTTTGGTAATGCACCTACACTCCAAAATTTTAGTAAAAGAATTGAACGATTCGTGCACCTCTCACATACTTGCATAGTTCAATACCAGTTAGTCAAAAAATCATGGTGTAACAGATTGCGGACATAGAACTTTGCACTCGTACACATCAAATAGATTGCGGACATAAAATATGTGGCTCCAAAAATTAATTCATGTTTACTCACAAAAATATGAATATAATTTGTTAATTTCATCTATATAGGTATCAACATATGGTGTAACCTATTCTCTAAACCATCTTGGCCGGCGAGGAAAAGCTCATAAAACGAGTTGTAGGACTTAGCTTTGTTTTTAACGCTGTCTCTCCAAACCGTCACGGCCTGCCGCTGCTTTTTTTTTAGAAATCAACTGCCCTGCCGATGTGGCGATCCAGTGTGAGGGAAAACTCGTGTTGTGATTGGGTGAGCAGAGCGTCCCACGGATCGCAGATCTGAACCGTCTGCTACTCTGAGATCCGACCGCTAGCAAACCTCCCCTCTTTCTCGTCTGATCTTCAGCCCACCCACGCGCAATATCCGGCGCTGACCCCCCACGCCGCCAGAACTCGAACGGCAGCACCCTCCCCGGCCGCACCACCCACCTCCTTCCTCTCATGTCGCCAGCTCGCCGAACCCACCTCCTCCGGCTCCTCCCCGTTGTGCGCAAATCCTCCCACTCCGACGCCTACCCACCATGCCCATCCACCCCTCAACCGGCCGCGCCCCCTGCACTCCCTTCTCCGGTCAGATCCCGCCGAGATCCGCGAGTCCATGGCAACCCTGGGTGGATCACGGAGCGGCCACGGGCGTCCTACCTCCCTACACGCTTACACCACCACCACCCCCTTCCCTCACCTCTAGCCTCTCCTGCCCCTTTCTCTCCCAACCGGCCAGATCGTGGCAGGTCGTTGATGCAAATCATGAATCTCATTGATGCAGGTCATGGCCATGTTGCTGCAGGGAGAGGGCGACCCTGTCGTGGGCGTGCCGAACCGCGGGGGCTGCACAGAGCCGCTACCGGGCCCATGCCGCTGGGGGCTGCGCTGTGCTGGGGCGCTGCCGCCCCTTCGGGCCCGCATCCGTCGCCTGCGTCGTCCTCACCATCGACTTCTCCGTTGACTGCTGCTATGTGCCGCTCGCCCCACCAAGTCCCCCTTCCTCTCTACTTTGGATTTTTCGAGGCTGTCTTAACTTTTGTCGACGCGCAGGCAATCTCCAGCATGAGTTGAGGCAAGATATTTGCGGATAATGTTCTGCCTCCGATGACGCCGGCGTGGTTGGCCGGATCTGCGTACAGAAATGCACGGGAATAACCCCCGATTGTCGTCCGGTGAGAGCTGAGCGGGGCGGTGGTGGTTGCAGAGTTTTTCCTTTTTGTTTATCATCGCTGTGGCTGCAGAGTTTTTTTTGACTGCAACGCTGTGGCTGCAGAGTTAGTATAGGAGTTAGTATAGGGTGTTTTTAGTTTTCAGTTTCTTTTGTTTTTCTAGTCTTTGACTGATCTATTGTACTGAAATATCTGTAATTTTAAGTTTTATATGTGTAACTTTTTCCTGCTGTGTTTATATTTTTTTCCTTCTATGTAATCGTTGAGACTAAAACTAGTGGGCCTTGTACAGTCCTAAAATTTAATGGGCCAAAATTGCAATTGGGTTGATTACTACATGGGCGTTAGTTTTGCATGGAGCTAAATTTTAGTGGCTCAAAATTCGTGTTGGGCCGATCACTTCATGAGCTGCCACATCGGATCCATGTCAAATGCTGATGTGGCATGCACGTTAACGCTGTTATGTGCATATTAGTTAAGTGCCACCCATGACGGTCAAGAACCGTCATGGTCCATGACGGTTTTGGATGATCCGTCAAGGAGTGTGCATTGAACAAATTATGACGCGATATACATGACGGATTTTAAATCTGTCACACATAGCCTTCCATGATAATTTTGCATAGGTCGATGACGGATTCAATCCGTCATGGATTAACAGAATTCTTGTAGTGGCAGCTGCTATGGCAGTCAGGACGGGGCGGTGGTGGCGGTGGATGGCAGTTGCAGCGGCTGCTGCAGCAGCCCGGCGAGCGCGGCGGAGGCCGCCTGGTGCGGCGGCTGCCACGGTAGCCAGGACGGGGAGGTGGATGCCAGCTGCAGCGGCTGCTGCAGCAGCCCGGCGAGCGCGGCGGGGGCCGCATGGTGCAGCGGCAGCCACGGCGGCGCAGTGGCGGTGATGGGCGGCGTAGCCGGGTGCGGCTCGTAGGACTCGGCCAAGAACAGGTGGATCTCCTGGACCGCCTGTGTTAGGTCCCGCAGCACCCCGGACACCTCCGGGGTGAGGACGACGGGGGCGGGCGCGACGGAGGATCCCGGCGCGGGCAAGAGCGGGGCGACGGTCGTGGTGGTCACCGGAGGCGACGAGGTGACCGGCAGCGGAAGAGATGGGTTGGGCGGCGGTGAAGACATGATCAAATCGAAGCTAGCTGATACCAAATTGTTATGGCGCTGCTAGAAGGAGGGCGCGAGAGGGCCAGCCGGGGGCCTTTTGCCCACGGGCAGGCAAGATGGAAGGGATTTCCTTCTTAATTCTTGCTTGATTAGATTGATACATCTCCTCTCTTTATATAGAGAGGTTTACTTGACTCTCAAGCAAGGCTTACTTGATCCCTAAGAAAGCGACCCTTATCTCTAATTAATCCTAAGACTAACGGGCTATACTGCCAGCCCAGGCCATTAGGCCCACACTGCCCTAGAAAATTCCGAGGCTCACGGGTTTGCAATTGCAAATGATCTCAGAGAAAGTTTGAACAGCAATCAGGGATGGGCAACTGAAAATCAAATCTTAGGGCTTCTGCAGAATCGTCAAATCTTTCAGCTACTGGGAAATGAAGTTACTGCTATAAATAATCTTGCTCAAGGTGTTGTTGCCGTTGTACCTCAAAGCAGTGTGGATACATTTCCGATAACTCCTGAATACACCTCATCTCGAAGGATACTAAAAGAGCATGGTCCGTCTAAGTTAAAGTATGGAACATTTTGAACACATTTTTTGTCTCTTGTCATTTTGCTTGTGGTATGAAATTTCCAGTGACCATCTTGGTTATCATATAGGTCTCCGGCGTTATCATAAACAAATTTTTCATCAAAGGAAATTTATGGAGTAGAAGGCGTTACACAATTGATAACACATGCCATGTGTTTGAATGGCCTGCCAGACCAGTGGAAAATGAGGTAATTGTTGCAGACACCTTTTGCTTTTACATTGTGTTTCTTTTGGTTCCTCCAAATTAATTGATAATGCAATGCACTAATACATCCTGCTTGCCAAATAGCTCATGTGTTGAGCCAGTCTTCTTTTGTGCTTTGAGCTTCTCATCCCTCCACCTTGCAGGCCTAAAATATAATTGTTTTTTATGAAGCTTTACACACGTGTCCAAATGGTGTATGCTCATATTATTAGGCACAGTCCCGACTCCCGAGCTGATAGTATGTTGGGTGACATAGGCAGTAGTATGTGCATTGGTGAACAGAAAAAGAAAGGCTAGATGATGGCTTATCTATCTAGTAATTAACAAGCCACTAGAAGCAGAGAGAGAGAGAGAGGCCTTCGCTGATCACGTCTTTGCAGAAGCTTGCAAGTAGTTCTCACATAGTAGTATCGACTTAGAAACCATTCATTTTTATTTTCATTTGGAACATCTTCTGTTGGTACGACTATAGTGTACGATAGAAGATTTTTAGATACGACGGTGAAGATGTGAAGTTGTTTTACTGGAATCTGGATGGGGCAGAGCCAGGGGGTGGACAGGATCTGTACCGCAAAGTAAGGATGCAAATGGCCTACTTGCACGCACGTCCGAGGTGGATCACAGCAGCGTGTTTGACAGCTTGATTGGACGCCACGCCACACGTGGGTTATGATTGGTTTAGAGCGTTTGCCAAATATATTGTACTATCTTGAATGATACATCTACTACAAGAACATGCATGTGGCTTAATAATAATACGTTGGCATCCATGATCTCCAGAGATGTAACTCTTGTTTTTTCGTATATATGCCAACCGCTGAAGCCGCCGTTGTCTCTGCAGATACAGGCAGTACCCCCAAGGACTAGAGCAAGGACTACTGAAGAGTTGATCGCCTCCAACGCAGCTGTGGTTGCATCGCATGGCAGAGTGCTCGAGTCTAACGCTGCTGTGGTGGAGTCAAACAACAGGCTGACGGCTGCCATCTATCAGCTCATCTCCCGCCTCGGCGAATCCAGCACCAATAGGCCATGAAGTGGGGCAAGGAAGGTTGGTTAGATTAGTTAGACAGAGGCGCTGTGCTGCTTGCAAACGTTGGGTCGTATGGTCGAATGCCTGCTGAATTGTTTCTAATGCCTGCTTGCAGACTTTGGGCCCTATCGAATGCCTGCCGAATTGTTTGTAGTTCAAGTTTTGCCACGATGATAGATATCCCAGCTGGATGACAGGAGATAGGTGGGTTTACTTTTTGCTGGTATTGCTGAGAATGGTTCTTCTGTTGGTGGTTCCATTGAGAAACTAACCAGCTGTGCGAATTGCAAAAACTACTTGGTTAGAGCAAGTACAATCTTATCTGTTACATAGTGAGTGAATGCATCTTTCATTTCGAATTCTCCAAGATAGTGCAGCATTCAAAGGGTGTTCAATGCGAATGAGAAAACAGAGTATCTACGTCCAACAAAAAATAGTTGGTTCCTATCATGTCCCAAACCATGTGGGAGGCAAACATCACCAGCAAGCGCACTGGGAACGTATTGGATCGCGTCTATAGTCGTTGCCCGCAGTTCCCATCTCAAACAGATCATGGTGCTTTTTTCTTTTTCTTTGAGATTATCAGGGAGGCGCTACGCTCCCCAGTTCCATTGCATTAATGAAACCACAGAAACATGCAGCGTTCCAAGGTTCAGAGAAAGCTGAAAGAAAGTAAAAGAAAATGCACACCACCATATAAATAGGCACACTTCTTAACTACAAAGGCAATTCGCTTTTCATTGGGGCACTACAGCGAAGCACACTGAATCCAATCGCACGAAACCTCATTATAAAGTCAAATGCACTGCATTCAGCATAAATTTGCCATGCCACCATAAACACACGGCAGGTGTGGTCAGCCCTTCATGTTGATGAGTATTTGAATGATGTTGACTGGAAGAGGAGAAAGAAGGAAAGGAACTTGCCATGCTACTATAAATGATGCGCAAGCGAATACATTAGCTAACCAAACACTGTAAGTACTCAAAGAGTCAGAGTCGTACCGCAGGCAGAGGTGCAGTGGACCTAAGGCGCTTACAAATCAATTTGATGAGCTCCCATTTAGCCTTACAAATCAATACGGTCGGCAGGATTGCAGGTTTGAAGTCCCTCCCGTTTACTGAAGCAAGGAAACCTTCAGGAATTTGCTCTGTTTAGCTTCAGCAATTCCAAAGGGCAGCGATCGTAAGATCGCCAAAGAAATTTTGAGACAAATAATTCAAAGATGCTATTGTCTTTTCTTTGGCTACCAAATAGATGAATTCCTCGGAGATTTTAAGCATAGATCACTATATATCTTCTTTTTTAGGCAAGCATATCTCTTTTCTAAAAGCTGGTTTATGTTTTTTCACCTGGAAAACTGCATCAAACAAAGAAATGAAATCGACAGTCTCTTCTAAATATCTGTGTTCGAAGTGTGTGATCGATACTGCTCGACCAGCTTGGGAAAGAGAGATCCTTCAATTTCCATGAGCCTTGTAGGTTTGTCATACTCCACTACTTTCCCTGGAAATTTTCATACATAACTCATTTCTACGGGAAATATCCATGATCAATTTGGTGCCCTCAATGAAAAAAAAATTACATTTCTTATAACTTGCCAGCAGGAGCAGGGGCGGAGCCAGGATTTGAGCATGAGGGGGGCCAGGAACTCAACGGCTGGATAAGCGATATAACGTAGGATATGAGAAAGTTCTAAATTTACTATCTATATCTTGTGTAACAACATTTGTTTTGAGATATAACGCATGATATGAGAAAGTCTTAAATATAATATCGACATCTTGTGTAACAACATATGTTTTGAAATAAGCCGGAAAAGCTACATTTCTGTCGTTAACTATAGCTCCACCACCATAACAACTCAATAATCTCATCATTCTTGAAGCGATTGAAATAGAGATTTACTGGTGGTGTACTCCTACATATTCTTGAAGCCGAGCGTCGGGGTTCCATGCCGGACCGAGCCGCGATAGAGCTTGGCTACCGTCGTCGGAGAAGAAGATGGGCTCCTCCGCTCGATTCCTCGCACGGGAGGTTGATGACAAGCCGGGAGTGGAGCTAGCAGCAGGTTGTCGCTAGGTGGTCCTCGTCATGTAGCAGGTGGCCGGGAGTGGAGCCAGCACCAGGACGTCGCCGGTCACCGACTAACCGGCGAGCACCACCGCCGTAGGGACCCGATTGCTTTTTCCATAAAAGTTACAGGGACTTGATTGCTTAAAAAATGTTTTGTTGCAGGGACAAGATTGCTTTTATTCAAAACTTACAAGGACCTGATTGCTTTTTACTTTTTTACAGGAACAGGCATGTGGTAACGGTCAAAACTAACGGTGTTTACTTTTATGCCACGTCAGTCCTGATGGGCGGGCCAGACATGTCATAATCCCAATTAAAATTTAACAGTTCAGTCACTTGAGTTTTCTGGAACAGCCAACCAATTTTGTGGTAGTTTTCTGAGAAACTAAGGAAAGTGGTAGTTTTGTGTAGTCCTAACCGGTAATGTGGTAGTTTTTTCTTTTTCTATATACTCTATTCCTGAAGCATAAGAAATAGAAACTATTTTAGATAAATATCTGGCCTCATGCAATTCTATGTTAATAGACAAACTAGTGTGTATTTTCTGATTAATCTGATGAAAATGTAAGTAGTTTATATAATTTGTATGTAATCACATAATTGGCCGAACAAAAATTATGTATAGTGATTCATGTAAACGTAACTGCAAATTTCAGTATACTGTACCTTTGTGTGAACGGCGCTGCTAGATATAGGACTTTTGGGACTATGCTTTGGGCCCACATGTCATAGACATCAAGGCAGGTGCCTTAAGGCACCGAAGCAGCGTCCGGACTTTTGACAGACGAACACCTCGGACATGGCAGCAGCACCGGTGGTGGTCATCGGCCTTCGACGAATCCTTCAAGGCTTCAAGCGTTATAAATGAGTTATGGTGTTTGGCAGCTCTTTTTTGTTCATAACTACCGAACTGCACATCTCAGAATTAGCATCATGGATCATCACACAACCTAAGCAATTAGAATCTGATGTATGATTTTGACACAGATAAGATGCGATCTGAGAGAGAGTATTAGACAGACCATTTACTTCGGACTTGATATCTACTATGCAACCTTCTTCTTATAGACGTTGTTGGGCCTCCAAGTGAAGAGGTTTGTAGGATAGTAGCAAATTTCCCTTAAGTGGATGACCTAAGGTTTATCAATCCGTGGGAGGCGTAAAATGAAGATGGTCTCTCTCAAGCAACCCTGCAACCAAATAACAAAGAGTCTTCTGTGTCTCCAACACACCAAATACAATGGTAAATTGTATAGGTGCACTAGTTCGGCGAAGAGATGGTGATACAAGTGCAATATGGATAGTAGATATAGGTTTTTGTAATCTGAAATTATAAAAACAGCAAGGTAACAAGTGGTAAAAGTGAGCGTAAACGGTATTGCAATGCTAGAAAACAAGGCCTAGGGTTCATACTTTCACTAGTGCAAGTTCTCTCAACAATAATAACATAATTGGATCATATAACTATCCCTCAACATACAACAAAGAGTCACTCCAAAGTCACTAATAGCGGAGAACAAACAAAGAGATTATGGTAGGGTACGAAACCACCTAAAAGTAATTCTTTCCGATCAATCCATTGGGCTATCCCTATAAGTGTCACAAATAGCCCTAGAGTTCGTAGTAAAATAACACCTTAAGACACACATCAACCAAAACCCTATGTCACCTAGATACTCCAATGTCACCTCAGGTATCCGTGGGTATGATTATACGATATGCATCACACAATCTCAAATTCATCTATTCAACCAACACATGGAACCTCAAAGAGTGCCCCAAAGTTTCCACCGGAGAGTCAAGACGAAAACGTGTGCCAACCCCTATGCATAGGTTCATGGGCGGAACCCGCAAGTTGATCACCAAAACATACATCAAATGGATCAATAGAATACCCCATTGTCACCATGGGTATCCCACGCAAGACATACATCAAGTGTTCTCAAATCATTAAAAGACTCAATCCGATAAGATAACTTCAAAGAGGAAACTTAATTCATCACAAGAGAGTAGAGGGAAGAAACATCATAAGATCCAACTATAAGAGCAAAGCTCGCGATACATCAAGATCGTGCCAAATCAAGAACACGAGAGAGATCAAACACATAGCTACTGGTACAAACCCTCAGCCCCGAGGGTGAACTACTCCCTCCTCGTCATGCGCAGGGATGATGAAGATGGCCACCAGTGAGGGATCGCCCCTCTGGCAGGGTGCCGGAACAGGGTCCCGATTGCTTTTTGGTGGCTATAGAGGCTTGCGGCGACGGAACTCCCGATCTCTCTGTTCAGATGGTTTTAGGGTATATGGATATATATAGGCGAAAGAAGTCGGTTAGGGGAGCCACGAGGGGCCCACGAGGGTGGAGGGCGCGCCCAGTGAGGGTGGGCGCGCCCCCCTACCTCGTGCCTTCCTCGTTGCTTCCCTTACGTGCACTCCAAGTCCCCTGGATTGTTTCCGTTCCAAAAGTAACTCTCCCGAAGGTTTCATTCCGTTTGGACTCCGTTTGATATTCCTTTTCTGCGAAACACTGAAACAAGGGAAAAACAGAAACTGGCACTGGGCTCTGGGTTAATAAGTTAGTCCCAAAAATAATATAAAAGTGCATAGTAAAGCCCATTAAACATCCAAGATGGATAATATAATAGCATGAATACTTCATAAATTATAGATACGTTGGAGACGTATCAGCATCCCCAAGCTTAATTCCTACTCGTCCTCGAGTAGGTAAATGATAAAAGAAAGAATTTATGAAGTGTGAATGCTAGCAGGTGCATAAGTTTGATCAATGATAATTTCAATCACATTTTCTAGCATCATTATATGTCATAACAGTAGCTCAACTCATAGAACTTTGCATGATCAAGTAACAAACTATTCACATGTTAAAGTATAGATCATAAACTTTCTTGAAAACTAACAAACTATGTTCACTAGTAGAAAAAGGGTCAAACGTGAAGCACATTAGTGCCGGTTTGAATTTGAGCCGGCACTAATGGTACCATTAGTGCCGGTTCGAACGACTATGCATTAATGCCAGTTCGTGTTGAACCTTTAGTACCGGTTCATGCCACGAACCGGTACTAAAGGGGTGATGGCAGGCTGGCGTCAGGCTGGGGCTCCACGATCACCTTGACCTACAGTACCGGTTTGTGACACAAACCGGCACTATAGGGCAATTTTCAAACTCTACCCCCATGTGTCGCCATTTCAGTTCTGAAAAAATCAAAAGAAAATGATAAAAACTTCAAAAAATAAAATCCTTCGAGAGGTAGTTATATTACTACATCTACTAGTTAGGAAAATTTGAAAACTTAAATTTGGACATGTTTTGCAAAAAGTGTAGGGAAAATGTAAAACGACTATAACTTTTGCATACGATGTCGGAAAAAAACGTATAATATATCAAAAAATTCAGCACAAAAATCCGCATCCGATAGAGACCGCCTACGACCTGTTTGCAATTTTTTAGAATCCTCAAACTCCAAAAGGAAAAAAAGATATGGTCAAATTTAAGTTTTTTTAATTTTTTTTGTTAAATCTGGTCAAACTACTTATTCAAGAAGTATTAATGTTACTACATAATTATTCAAGAATATTAGTGTTACTAAATAATTATTTCAATTTTTTGAATTTTGGTCAAATCTGGTCAAACTGTGGTCAAACTATGGTCAAACTTATTCAAGAAATATTAGTGTTACTAAATAATTACTATTTTTTAGAATAATAGTTTCAAACTCAAACAGTGAAATGTATGACTTCATGCTCAAGCTAAACTCCCGAGGGTTAATAGGATTGGCATCTTACTATTGTCAGGAAAACAATAAGTGCAGACTTGGAAACGAAGGAGAATAGAACCCGAAAGTTAAGCGTGCTCGGGCTGGAGTAGTGAGAGGGATGGGTGACCGGTCGGGAAGTTAGATGATTTGGAATGAGTGATCCACACTTGAGCAGTTAAGAGAGGTGATTAGATACTAAATCACCAAATAATTCATAAAAATTAAAAATAAAAAAAATCAATTTTTTTCCAATTTTTTTTAAAAAAATTCAAAAAAACCTTTAGTACCGGTTGGTAACACCAACCGGTACTAAAGGTCCCCCATACCAAGGGGGGGGGGGCTTTAGTGCCCACCAATTAGTGCCGGTTATGGAACCGGCACTAAAGGCCCTTACGAACCGGTTTTAAAGCTCCGTTTTCTACTAGTGGTTCTCAGTCATCAAACAATTGCAATTCATCTTATTTTTAGGAAGAGTCTATGTCAGAGCTTTGATTCAGCAAACTTCACATACTCAACTATCATTTAGTCTTCCATGATTGCTACCACTCAAAGCATATTTATAAAACAAATAGTATTCATCGAACACAGAGAAAGATAGGGGCTTAATGTTTCACCTCCCAACCTTTTACCTCAAGGGTAATGTCAACAGTAATAATTCATGCTCAAATATATTTGAATGGCCATATATGCTTAGATCTTTCCATCACATGATGCTTGCCAACTAAAGAGTAGGTTGAAATGAGAAGGAATACTACTGACTCTTGCATAAAAGTAAAAGATAGGCTCCTCGCAGAGGGAAGCAGGGATTTGCAGAGGTGCCAGAGCTCGAAGCTAAAACAGAGATGAAAATAATTTTGAGAGGTATGCTTTCATTGTCAACATAATGACCAAGAGTTCCCTATATCTTCCATACTAGATACATTATAGGCGGTTCCCACGCAGAAAGGCAAAGTTTTTACTCCCCCTCCACCAACATTCACACTCCACGACTTGTCTGAAACAACGGGTGCCTTCCAACTTTCAACAATCCTGGGGGAGTTTGTTTAAATTATTTGCGAATTTGTTTTTGATCTTTTGATCATAGGACTGGGCATCCGAGTTACCAGCCATTTTCTCGTGAATGATGAGCGGAGTCCACTCATCGTGAGAATAACCCACCTAGCATGGAAGATACTGACAGCCCCTAGTTGCTACATGAGCGATTCGGGCATACAAAACAGATTATTATTTGAAGGTTTAGAGTTTGGCACATGCAAATTTACTTGGAATGGCAAGTAAATACTGCATATAGGTAGATATGGTGGACACTCATGGAAGAAACTTGGTTCAAGGAATTTGGATGCACAAGCAGTATTCCCGCTTAGTACAGATATTTTGGCTAGCAAAGGATTCTAAATAGCAAGCACCACATGTTAGAGGATCCATAACAATATAACTTCTATACAAATATACCCAAGCATAACTCATTATGTTGTCTTCCTTGTCCAACTTCAACTAATTCGCTCAGGATTGAAAATAATTAATGGGGCTCACAATCATAGAAGATGTCCAAGATAGTATATTTATATGTGAAATCTCTCTTCTTCAATATTCTTTCATGAATTGTTCAAGTGACTAATACAATGTTTGCTAACCTTCAATAGATTTACCACCTCTACTTCTTATATGTGAAGGCATTACTCCCCATGGGAAAGGCATATGAAACATATATAATTTCAGATTTATGACATTCAAATCATTCAACCATTACTCATAGGATATAAGTCAAGCACACGAGTAAATGACAAACTACTCCAAAAAGATATAAGTGAAGATCAATGAGTAGTTAAATAATTATGTAGCTATGTGAAGACTCTCTCTTACTTAAGAATTTCAGATCTTGGTATTTTACTCATACAGCAAGCAAAACAAAAGAAAATAAAATGACGCTCCAAGCAAAGCACATATCATGTGGTCAATAAAAATATAGCTCCAAGTAAAGTTACCGATGAACGAAGACGAAAGAGGGGATGCCATTCGGGGCATCCCCAAGCTTAGGCTCTTGGTTTTCCTTGAATATTACCTTGGGGGTGCCTTGGGAATCCTCAAGCTTAGGCTCTTGCCACTCCTTATTCCATAGTCTATCAAATCTTTACCCAAAACTTGAAAACTTCACAACACAAAACTTAACAGAAAATCTCGTGAGCTCCGTTAGCGAAAGTAAAGAAAACACCACTTCAAGATACTGTAATGAACTCATTATTTATTTATATTGGTGTTAAACCTACTGTATTCCAACTTCTCTATGTTTTATAAACTATTTTACTAGCCATAGATTCATCAAAATAAGCAAGCAACACAATGAAAACAGAATCTGTCAAAAACAGAACAGTCTGTAGTAATCTGTATCAAACGTATACTTATGGAACTCCAAAAATTCTAAAATAAATTGGTGCACCTGAGGAATTTTTCTAGTAATCATCTACAAAAAGAATCAACTAAATAGAACTCTCCAGTAAAAAGTTGAAGCAAATCTCGTGAGCGCTAAAGTTTCTGTTTTTTACAGCATGATCATAAAGACTTCACCCAAGTCTTCCCAAAGGTTCTACTTGGCACAAACACTAAATAAAACATAAAACCACATCTAAACAGAAGCTAGAAGGATTATTTATTACTAAACAAAACCAAAAAGCAAGAAACTAAAATAAATTTGGGTTGCCTCCCAACAAGCGCTAACGTTTAATGCCCCTAGCTAGGCATGATGATTTCAATGATGCTCACATAAAAGATAAGAATGGAAAACTAAAGAGAGCATCATGAAGAATATGACTAGAACATTTAAGTTTAACACAATTCCTATGCATAGGGATTTTGTGAGCAAACAACTTATGGGAACAATAATCAACTAGCATAGGAAGGCAAAACAAGCATAACTTCAAAATTTTAAGCACATAGACAGGAAACTTGATATTATTGCAATTCCTACAAGCATATATTCCTCCGTCATAATAATTTTCAGTAGCATCATGAATGAATTGAACAATATAACCATCACATAAAGTATTCTTTTCATGATCTACTTGCATAGAAATTTTACTACTCTCCACATAAGCAAATTTATTCTCATCAATAGTAGTGGGAGCAATCTCAACAAAATAACTATCATGTGAAGCATAATTCAATTGAAAACTAAAATCATGATGACAAGTTTCATGGTTATCATTATTCTTAATAGCATACATGTCATCACAATAATCATCATAAATAGCAACTTTGTTATCATAATCTATTGGAACCTCTTCCGAAATAGTGGATTCATCACTAAATAAAGTCATGACCTCTCCAAATCCACTTTCATCAATATAACCATCATAAATAGGAGGCCTGCTTTCATCATAATAAATTTTCTCATCAAAACTTGGGGGACAAAAAATATCATCTTCATCAAACATAGCTTCCCCAAGCTTGTGGCTTTGCATATCATTAGCATCATGGATATTCAAGGAATTCATACTAACAACATTGCAATCATGCTCATCATTCAAATATTTAGTGCCAAACATTCTAATGCATTCTTCTTCTAGCACTTGAGCACAATTATCGGAATCCTTATTTTCATGAAAGACATTAAAAAGATGAAACATATGAGGCACTCTCAATTCCATTTTTTGTAGTGTTCTTTTATGAAATAAACTAGTGATAAAACAAGAAACTAAAAGATTCGATTGCAAGATCTAAAGATATACCTTCAAGCACTCACCTCCCCGGCAACGGCGCTAGAAAAGAGCTTAGTTGACGGGGTGAGAGTGCCGCTTACCTAGCCTCCCCGGCAATAGCGCCAGAAAAGAGCTAGATGTCTACTACGCAACCTTCTTCTTGTAGACGCTGTTGGGCCTCCAAGTGCAGAGGATTGTAGGATAGTAGCAAATTTCCCTCAAGTGGATGACCTAAGGTTTATCAATCCGTGGGAGGCATAGGATGAAGATGGTCTCTCTCAATCAACCCTGCAACCAAATAACAAAGAGTCTCTTGTGTCCCCAACATACCCAATACAATGGTAAATTGTATAGGTGCACTAGTTCGACGAAGAGATGGTGATACAAGTGCAATATGGATAGTAGATATAGGTTTTTGTAATCTGAAATTATAAAAACAGCAAGGTAACACGTGGTAAAAGTGAGCATAAACGGTATTGCAATGCTAGGAAACAAGGCCTAGGGTTCATACTTTCACTAGTGCAAGTTCTCTCAACAATAATAACATAATTGGATCATATAACTATCCCTCAACATGCAACAAAGAGTCACTCCAAAGTCACTAATAGCGGAGAACAAACGAAGAGATTATGGTAGGGTACGAAACCACCTAAAAGTAATTCTTTCCGATCAATCCATTGGGCTATCCCTATAAGTGTCACAAATAGCCCTAGAGTTCGTAGTAAAATAACACCTTAAGACACACATCAACCAAAACCCTAATGTCACCTAGATACTCCAATGTCACCTCAAGTATCCGTGGGTATGATTATACGATATGCATCACACAATCTCAAATTCATCTATTCAACCAACACATGGAACCTCAAAGAGTGCCCCAAAGTTTCCACCGGAGAGTCAAGACGAAAACGTGTGCCAACCCCTATGCATAGGTTCATGGGCGGAACCCGCAAGTTGATCACCAAAACATACATCAAGTGGATCAATAGAATACCCCTTTGTCACCACGGGTATCCCACGCAAGACATACATCAAGTGTTCTCAAATCATTAAAAGGCTCAATCCGATAAGATAACTTCAAAGGGGAAACTCAATTCATTACAAGAGAGTAGAGGGGGAGAAACATCATAAGATCCAACTATAAGAGCAAAGCTCGCGATACATCAAGATCGTGCCAAATCAAGAACACGAGAGAGAGAGAGAGATCAAACACATAGCTACTGGTACAAACCCTCAGCCCCAAGGGTGAACTACTCCCTCCTCGTCATGGAGAGCACCGGGATGATGAAGATGGCCACCAGTGAGGGATCCCCCTCCGGCAGGATGCCGGAACAGGGTCCCGATTGGTTTTTGGTGGCTATAGAGGCTTGCGGCGGCGGTACTCCCGATCTCTTCTATTCCCTGATGGTTTTAGGGTATATGGATATATATAGGCGAAAGAAGTCGGTTAGGGGAGCCACGAGGGGCCCACGAGGGTGGAGGGCGCGACCCCCTACCTCGTGCCTTCCTCGTTGCTTCCCTTACATGTATTCCAAGTCCCATGGATTGCTTCCGTTCCAAAAATAACTCTCCCGAAGGTTTCATTCCGTTTGGACTCCGTTTGATATTCCTTTTCTGCGAAACACTGAAACAAGGGAAAAAACAGAAACTGGCACTGGGCTCTGGGTTAATTAGTTAGTCCCAAAAATATTATAAAAGTGCATAGTAAAGCCCATTAAACATCCAAGATGGATAATATAATATCATGAATACTTCATAAATTATAGATACGTTGGAGACGTATCAGGACTTTGATAATTTTCCACCATTTACTTTGTAATTGATTCAGCGACACTCTTTCCTTGGGCTTTGACCTTTTGTCACTTTTCAACAAAAAACAAACCTTGAAGAAGATAGAGAACACAAGTGAACAAAATAGAGGACTAATATACTCTTACATGTTTGACCCAAACTACACAGTCGTAAGCCAAAATGGAAGGGGATGAACTCGGTGCTCCCATACTACACCTCGTGCTGCTTTCCCTGGCCCTTGCTGCTCGTCGCAGGCTCTTGTTGCCCTGCTATCTCGCCCCCTCTTGGCCCCCTCCCGCACCTTTTGCCCAGCCACCAGCGCCCTGCTGTTACTAAAAAAGAAAAAAACCCAGCGCCCTGGTAGTGCAGTCTCTCCATCCCCCACTGTTCATTAAAATTTGCTCAAGCTAGTTGCAATGCATTGAACCATTGAACTGTTGATCCGAATTGAATGAAACTTTCCCAGATTAGTCGCACATATATGAATGATTTTCTGTAAAATTTTGAAATTATTCTGACAACTTTTAAATTTCAGTCAAAATTTGGTCAAACTAGTTAGAACTGTTGAACCGTTGATCCCAATTTGATAAAACTTTCTCAGATTAGTCACACTTATATGTTTGTTATTATGGAATTTTTTGTATAGTTCAAAAAAATGTTGAAAATTTTGACAACAGTTTGGCCAAATTTGGACAACATTTTGACTGCTTTTTTGGCTTTTCAAGAAATTTGTGCACATAATATCCAAATTCAAACATATCTTTCCATATGGACATATTCATATGGCAAGGCACGATAGAGAACATAGCAACGTAAAGCATGTAACATGTCCATACATCATAGTCATATCTCATCTACATAAGGCAATAGTTGCTGCCACGTTACAACCAAAAGCATAAGTTAATACTTGCTGCCATGTCACATCCAATGTAAAGGATGCTAAGCCTGCCATATTACAACCAAAAGCATAGAGAAGATCAAGAAGAACACTAGTACTTCCTTCTCTTCGGGGTCAACTTTCTAGCTTTTGAGCTTGAGGTCATGTCGTATGCTATCATAGTGTCCTCCATGATAGGGGTAGGTTTCCAAGACGCCTCATCAGCCAATGCCATGGCCAACATCCTTCTTGTCACTGGATTGGGACTTCCTTGGAGACTATGTGGCATAGTGATCATGTGCTTTGTTGGAGTGACAGCCACATCAAGTTGTGGTGCTGCATGTGTTGCCTCATCAGCCAACGCCGAAGCCAACATGCTGCATGTATAGAGAAATGTAATAAGGGCAAGTTAAAATAGACATTGCTATAGTATGTGGATGTGTTACCTTCTTGTCACTAGATTGGGACTGCCTTCAAGACTTTGTGGCATAGTGATCATGTGCCTATTGGGAGTGAGAACTTCAGGTTGTTGGGCTGTCACTTTAGGTTCCGGTGCCGAGGTATTATCATCAGCTAGATATCTTGGTGCTCCCTTCTTTCTTTTCTTGCACATAAACAAGTTAGTACATAGTAAAACAAGTGATGAAATAAACATTGATCATTTACAAGTACGTTGGTTTGGTCCATTCAACGGACACATGGACTGCCTGTGGCCTAAAATGTGCCATCTTTTGCATCTATTCTTACTACCTAGCTGTTTTGGCTCTTTCTTCTTTTTAGGACACTAGTAGGAAAAGGGCCTAATGTGAAGCACATTAGTCCCGGTTTGTAACTGAACCGACACTAATGTGCTCATTAGTGCCGGTTCCAATGGCTAGGCGGGCGACAATCATTAGTACCGGTTTGTGGGGAACCTGTAGTACCAGTTCGTGCTACGAACCAGAACTAAAGACGTGTTGGCAGGCTTGTGTCAGGCTAGGGCCCCACCATCACCTTTAGTACCAGTTGGTTATATGAACCGGGACTAGAGATGCACCTTTAGTCCCAGTTCGTATAACCAATGGTACTAAAGGTCATCCTATATAAACCCCTTCGTCGAGCCCGAGCGCTCTGTTCTTCCCCTTTCCCCTCTCCTCTGTTTTCTTCCTCTTCCTCTTGAGCTCACACTTCATTTTTGCCAAAATTTGTGAAGATTTGAAGGCACCCATCCATCCAAGTGATCACAAAGGTTAGCAACTTTCTCCTTTCATCTCTCGTTGCTAGATTAGCTCTTGCAATGCTCTATAAGTATAGTGATTTGTGGGTTTTATTTTGGGAGGAATTATATGTGGCAGTATTTGATTTATATGCAATTTGAGGTCAAAATAACACTTAGTTTGCATATTTAGGTGTGGTTTACTTAGTGCCTTACCGTCTCCGTCGTAACCACCGTCGATTCCCCGCACTGTCCCGTTGTCGGCACCACCTTGTGGTGAGCCTCTTGTTCTTATCTTTTTATATAAAAAATTCATGTTTATGTGATTTAGATATATAGTTACTCGTATAATTATCTTACCCGTACGTTGTTTGTTATACATAGTGCCATGGTTTTGATATCCGTCCCCGTCGGCCCTCATCCGGATTATGATTCAGATGTGGTATATTCTCTTTTATAACTATTTGTTGCATTTCGTGTTTATGGCAAATTAAGCCCATCAAGTTGACATAGATATTTTTATCTAGGAGGTATGTGAACCAGAAATTCCAACCGACCCTATTGTCGAGAGGTTAAATTTAGTTGAAAGAGAAAACGGGTATTTGAAAGAAAAATTGAAAAGAATTGAGGGGGAGAAGATGGAATTGGAGTTGCATGTTGCCGATGTCGTCGATGATCACAAGATCAAGATGGAGAAAATGCGCTTGAAGATTAGAAAGATTAGAAAATGTGCCATTGATAGTGAGGCTTGGTATCATTATGCTGTTGAATCAATTGTTACCTTAGTTGCAATCTTGATCGCATTTGTTGTTGCATTTAAATGCTTTAGCTAGAGAGTTATTTGTATGTTGCATTTAAGTGTTGTATGAACTTTATGTATGAACTTGTATTAATTTGGTCTATTCGGTACTATGTAATGAAGATGAGCCGGCAATGGATGTACGATGACCGATGCTCTCCCCAGTTCATTGATGGCGTGCATGCTTTTCTGCTTACGACTAAGGCAAACAAGCAGGCAGATGGTTTTATGCCTTGTCCATGTGCTGGCTGTAAGAATGGTCAGAATTACTCTAAGTTAAAAACCATTCACGTCCACCTATTTGAGTCCGGTTTCATGCCCCATTATAATGTTTGGACCAAGCACAGAGAAAGAGGGGTTATGATGGAAGACAATGAAGAAGAAGAGGACAACGATAGCTATCCTGGCCATGGGTTCCCTGAATATGATGATACAACAAAGGGAAGAAGCTGAGCCGGCAATGCGGGAAGTAGCTGAAGAAGAGGCATCAGATGAGCCCGCTGATGATCTAGGTCGGGCCATTGCCGATGCAAAGAGAAACTGCGCAAGTGAAAAGGAGAAGAAGAAGTTGCAGCGCATGTTAGAGGATCGCAAGAAATTGTTGTACTCGAATTGCGAAGCTGACAAGAAAAAGCTGGGCTCCACACTGGAATTGCTGGAATGGAAGGCAGAAAATGGTGTATCTGACAAGGGATTTGGAAAGTTGCTGGTAATGTTAAAGAAGATGCTTCCAAAGAACAACGAATTGCCTGAGAGTACGTACGAAGCAAAGAAGGCCATCTGCCCTCTAGGGTTAGAGGTGCAGAAGATACATGCATGCCCTAATGACTGCATCCTCTACCGCAGTGAGTACGAGGATTTTCACGCGTGCCCGGTATGCGGCGCATTGCGCTATAAGATCTACCGCGATGACCTGGTGATGTCGAGGGCGAGCGCCCCAAGAAGAAGATTCCTGCTAAGGTGATGTGGTATGCTCCTATAATACCATAGTTGAAACGTTTCTTTCAAAACAAAGAGCATGCCAAGGCGATGTGATGGCACAGAGAAGACCGTAAGAAACACGTGAAGTTGAGAGTACCCGCTGACGGGTTGCAGTGGTGAAAAATCGAGAGAAAGTACAGGGAGGACTTTGCAGGTGACGCAAGGAGCGTATGGTTTGGTCTAAGTGCATATGGCATTAGTCCTTTTGGGGAGCAGAGCAGCAACCATAGCACCTGGCCTGTTACTCTAAGTATGTATAACCTTCCTCCTTAGTTGTGCATCAAGTGGAAGTTCATTATGATGCCAATGCTCATCCAAGGCCCTAAGCAACCCGGCAACGACATTGACGTGTACATAAGGCCATTAGTTAAGGAACTCTTATAGCCGTGGAATGGAAAAGGTGTATGTGCGTGGGATGAGCACAGACAAGAAGAGTTTAACCTACAGGCATTGCTGTTCGTGACCATCAATGATTGGCCTACTCTTAGTAATCTTTCAGGACAGACAAACAAGGGATATCGCGCATGAAAGCACTGTTTGGATGATACCGACAGCATATATTTGGATAATTGTAGGAAGAATGTGTACCTGGGACATCGTTGATTTCTTTCGAGTAGGCATCCAGTAAGAGAGAAAGGCAAGCATTTCAAAGGTGAGGCGGATCACTGGACGAAGCCTCGCCACCGTACTGGTGCTGATGTACATGACATGGTCAAGGATTTGAAGGTAATCTTTGGAAAGGGTCCTGGCAGACAACCTGTTCCGAATGACGCTGACGGACGCAAACCCATGTGGAAGAAGAAATCTATATTTTTGGACCTGCCCTATTGGAAAGACCTAGAGGTCCGCTCCGCAATCGACGTGATGCACGTGATGAAGAATCTTTGTGTGACCCTGCTTGGCTTCTTGGGCGTGTATGTGAAGACAAAAGATACACCGGAGGCACGGGAGGACCAGCAGTGTATGCATGGAATAGACGACATACATCAGGGTCATGCCAGCTACGCTCTTACCAAAGAAGAGAAGGAAATTTTCTTTGAATGCCTGCTCAGTATGAAGGTACCATCTGGCTTCTCGTCGAATATAAAGGGAATAATAAATGTGGCAGAGAAAAAGTTCTAGAACCCAAAGTCTCATGATTGCCATGTGATTATGACGCAACTGCTTCCGGTTGCATTGAGGGGGCTTCTACCGGAAAATGTTCGATTAGCCATTGTGAAGCTATGTGCATTCCTCAATGCAATCTCTCAGAAGGTAATCGATTCAGAAATCATACCAAGGTTAGAGAATGATTTGGTGCAATGTCTTTTTAGTTTCGAGTTGGTGTTCCACCATCCTTCTTCAACATCATGACACACGTCCTAGTTCACCTATGCGAAGAGATTAACGTTTTGGGTCCTATATTTCTGCACAATATGTTCCGCTTTGAGAGGTTCATGGGAGTCTTAAAGAAATATGTTCATAACCTTGCTAGGCCAGAAGGAAGCATCTCCAAGGCCCATGAAAATGAGGAGGTCATTGAGTTTTGTATTGACTTTATTCCTGACCTTAAGCCGATTCGTGTTCCTTAATCGCGGCATAAGGGCAGACTGGGTGGAAAAGGCATGCTAGGAGCGGATCAAATAATATGTATGGACGGGCATTCTCTCACTCAAGCACACTACACAGTTCTACAGAATTCCGCCTTGGTGGCTCTGTATATGGAGGAACACAAGAATTTTCTACGCTCCAAACACCCAGAGCAGTCTGACGACTGGATTACACATGAACAAACGGGGACTTTCGCCGGTTGGTTGCAGACACATGCCATGCATGACACCGCTATTGAAGATGACACCACTATTTTTTTCACAGAATCAATTCAACTATCATCCACACTATACCAAAGGCTATACTTGGTACTTTATTGACAGAAAAGCTACAAGAATCATGTGCTAAAAACTTGAGAGGGTTACAGCAAAAACTGGATGCACTTCATGTACAGAAGGGACAATCTCTTTCGAAGTATCAGAGTTTCGAACGAAAACTCATTTGTTACAAAAGCATTTCATTTTTTTTAACTTATTACAACTCTAGAATTTTTGTGCGTTCAGTATGCAGCATTCAAAGCCACGTCATCAATTTTCAACCCTTTCTGACTTCATTTGCTATTTTTCATGCATTTACTGACTTTTTTAGCTAAATGACCCTGAAATTGAAAAACACTTCAAATGAACTATGAAAAGGTTGAAAGTTGGCATCGTATCATCATTTCACCCACATAGCATGTGCAAAAAAGTTGAGAGGGTTATGGCAAAAACTGGATGCACTTCGTGTACAAAAGGGACAATCTCTTTCGGAGTATCAGGGTTTCAGACGAAAACTCATCTGTTACAAAGGCATTTCATTTTTTAACTTATTAAAACTCCAGACTTTTTGTGCGTTCAGTATGCACCATTCAAAGCCAAGTCATCAATTTTCAACCCTTTCTGACTTCATTAGCTATTTTTCATGCATTTACTGATTTTCTTAGCTAAATGACCCTGAAATTGAAAAACACTTCAAATGAACTCTGAAAAGTTTGAAAGTTGGCATGGTATCATGATTTCACCCACATAGCATGTGCAAAAATGTAGAGAGGGTTACGGCAAAAACTGGATGCACTTCGTGTACAAAGTGGACAATCTCTTTCGAAGTATCAGGGTTCGGATGAAACTCATCTATTACAAGGGCATTTCATTTTTTAAATAACCTAAGTATTACCAAATTGAATATAATGATAAAACACACTAATATTAAACAAAAAAATCATAGAAAAATCTATTTTTAAAGTTAAGTTATTCACAAACTAGTGATTCACACAAATTTCACATAGTTCAAATTTAAACTATTCAAATTTGAAAACAACTGGCACTAACAGAAAAAGTTTGTAATTTTTTGTACCTAAAGAAAAAATATTCAAAAAGAAACTCTAAATACAGCAAAAAACATCTCAGAAATAAATAAAAGAAAATAAATAAAGCAGAAAAGAAAAAAATTAAATAAAAAAACAAGCTTGCGCGCTGCCCTGTGGGCCTGCTTGGCCTTGGGCCAGGATGCAGGCCCGCTAGGCCTAGCAGGCCCACAGGGCAGCGTGACAAAGTTAGGCCCAGAAGCCTGCTATAGAGAGGAGCTCGAGGGAGCTACCGCACTGGGGCTTATAAACCAGTGCGGATGCCCCTCGGCTAGTGAGGTGGGACTAAACTTGCCGCACCACACCTGCGCCAGCGCACCCCTTTAGTACCAGGTCATGGCTCCAACCGGTACTAAAGACCCTTTAGTACTGGGTCGTGGCTCCAACCAGTACTAAAGGGTTTAGTACCGGTTGGAGCCACCACCCGGTACTAAAGGGGTGCGTTTCCCGCTGCTTGGCCTGGCCAAATTTGACCTTTAGTACCGATTGGTGGCTCCAACCGGTACTAAAGGTCAGTCCTATATATACAACACTTACAAAATTTTTAGTTTCTTCTCTGTTCATCTCTCCTCTCAGCTACTTCGATCGATAGCACCGCCGCCCCCGTCCCCGTCGCCGCCCCGGCCCGTCCCTGTCGACTCACGCGCCGCCCCCATCGCCGGCCCGTCCCCGTCGACTCGTGCGCCGCGCCCCAGTCGCCGGCCCGTCCCCGTCGACTCACCACCCCCGTCGCCTCGCCGCCCCGTGGTGAGACCTCCCCGCCATGGCCGACCGCCCTCCCAAGCCCGCGTACACACACACACACTTAGATGTTATATTTTTAGTTTTTAGGTTTTTTAGTTTTTAGTTTTTTATACAAAGGTTTTAGATGAATGAATGAATGAATTAGATTAATGTCAAATGTCAAAGATTTTAGATGAATTAATTAATTAGATTAATGTCAAATGTGAGATGAATTATCTAGATATATTAATGTTAGATGACTTAGTTTTTTATACTTTTAGTTAGATGCATTAGATATATTAATTAACGTTAGATGAATTAGTTTTTTATACTTTTGTCAAAATGTTAGATGAATTAGCTAGATATATATATTACTCGTAAATGAATATTTGATTGTCGACATATGTCAAAGTTTGCATATAGAATTTGCATATAGAATTTTGACATATGCAACGATATCATTTTTTAAATTTGCATATAATAAATCACAATCCAATCATTTAAAAAATGTTACATTTGCATATAGTATTTATTCTCGACGTCAACTATGCCTAGCCCGCATCCTCGCCGTCAAGCCGTTCGTGACGACGTCCTGCTTCAGAGGACCCATGTCCGGGACTGGGCTCCGCCGGGCTGGCACCGGGAGGTGCTACCTTCAGGGGTGTGACGCTTGGTGAGGAACCCGGCCCCAGGTCCCGTCGTCGACCCTGAGCTCCTTTGGTGGCGTTCACGTGGGCCACTTTCGGTGCGGATGGAGCCGGCCCTGCCGGAGGTGGTACGTCGCCGTGTCAGGGAGGAGGACGAGCACGTCCGTCGCTACATGGCTACTATGGACGTTAGGTTCTCCAATACTTGGCAGGTTCTTTGGGGATCTCACCCAAGCTATGATCCCGTGATGGTTCCTTCTCTTTGTGTGCGCACCGCCCGCGCCTCAGGAACCGCGAGTGACCTAGATTATTCTGTACACTACAAAAAAAGACACATCCATGACATTTTGGGCCGAACAAATTTTTTCCTGTCATGCTTATGACACTTCTATGAAGATAATTGTGACAAAACCCAGTATCATCATAGATGTGGTGGGCTCCTACTTCTATGACAAAAAATCATGACAGAAAATGGGCTTTTCGTCCTGGGCGGGCCGGAGGCGCAGCTGCATGACATTCTTTGGGCCGTGCATGACGGAAAAAACCATGATAGAAGCGAGGGCGAGGAAAATATCGGGGAGTTCCCGGTTACGGTGGGTGGTCGGGGGCCGAGCAATGCGCGTTTCTCTCGTACACGACGCGTGGGTGTGTGAGGTGTTGGGCTCTAACTAAACCCGAGCGATTGCACTGCAGGCTACGCGTTACTGAACCCGAGCGATCGATCGATCCCTTGCTGTTAACTGAACCCGAGTGACTCCTTCGCTACTGCTGCTAACTGAAGCTGATCGATGCTGCCTCTCGATGAATAGTGAGCATTGTTGGGGGGTTTGGATGAATAGTTCCCGGCGGGGCGTTGGATGAACAGGACTCCGTGGTAGCAGAGGCCGTTGCCGCTTGATAAATAGGACCCCGATCGATCGAGCCGGTGGATGAACAGGATCCCGTGGAGGGCTGGATGAACGGGACCTCGTGGAGGGCTGGTTGAACAGTAGTCGGTGGAGGGCTAGTTGAACAGTAGCTGGTGGAGGGCAGGTGAAGTAAATATGCCCTAGAGGCAATAATAAAGTTATTATTTATTTCCTTATATCATGATAAATGTTTATTATTCATGCTAGAATTGTATTAACTGGAAACATAATACATGTGTGAATACATTGACAAACAGAGTGTCACTACTATGCCTCTACTAGACTAGCTCGTTGATCAAAGATGGTTATGTTTCCTAGCCATAGACATGAGTTGTCATTTGATTAACGGGATCACATCATTAGGAGAATGATGTGATTGACTTGACCCATTCCGTTAGCATAGCACTCGATCGTTTAGTATTCTATGAGATTATGCAACTCCCAGTTACCGGAGGAACACTTTGTGTGCTACCAAACGCCACAACGTAACTGGGTGATTATAAAGGTGCTCTACAGGTGTCTCCGAAGGTACTTGTTGGGTTGGCATATTTTGAGATTAGGATTTGTCACTCTGATTGTCGGAGAGGTATCTCTGGGCCCACTCGGTAATGCACGTCACTTAAGCCTTGCAAGCATTGCAACTAATCAGTTAGTTGTCGGATGATGTATTACCAAATGAGTAAAGAGACTTGCCGGTAACGAGATTGAACTAGGTATTGAGATATCGATGATCGAATCTCGGGCAAGTAACATACCGATGACAAAGGGAACAATGTATGTTGTTATGCGGTCTGACCGATAAAGATCTTTGTAGAATATGTAGGAGCCAATATGGGCATCCAGGTCCCGCTATTGGTTATTGACCAGAGAGGTGTCTCGGTCATGTCTACATAGTTCTCGAACCCGTAGGGTCCGCACGCTTAGCGTTCGTTGACGATATAGTACTATGAGTTATGTATGTTGGTGACCGAATGTTGTTCGGAGTTTTGGATGAGATCACGAATATGACGAGGAACTCTGGAATGGTCGGAAAGTAAAGATTGATATGTGGATAGTAGTGTTTGATCTCTGGAAGGGTTCCGGAATCCATTGGAAGGGGTTCTGGATGTTTCCCAAAATGTTTGGGCACAAGAACACTTTATCTGAGCCAAAGGGGAAAGCCCAAGAGGTTTTTGGAAAGCGCAAAAGGAAGTTTTGCGGAGTCCAGGGTCCAGATGCCGGGAACCCTGGCGTCTGGCCCTGGAGTCCGAGAAGGATTCTTGCCTTTCGGGTGAAACCGACTTTGTGGAGGTTTTTACTCCAAGTTTTGACCCCAAGGCTCAACATATAAATAGAGGGGTAAGGCTGGCACCCAAGACACATCAAGAAACACCAAGCCGTGTGCCGGCTATCCCGTCACCTCTAGTTTATCCTCCGTCATAGTTTTCATAGTGCTTAGGTGAAAGCCCTGCGAAGATTGTTCTTCACCAACACCGTCACCACGCCGTCGTGCTGTCGGAAATCATCTACTACTTCGCCCCTCTTGCTGGATCGAGAAGGTGAGGACGTCACCGAGCCGAACGTGTGCAGAACTCGGAGGTGCCGTGCTTTCAGTACTTGGATCGGTCGGATCGTGAAGACGTTCGACTACATCAACCGCGTTGATATAACGCTTCCGCTTACGGTCTACGAGGGTACATAGACAACACTCACCCCTCTCGTTGGTATGCATCACCATGATCCTGTGTGTGCGTAGGATTTTTTTTGAAATTACTACGTTCCCCAACAGTGGCATCCGAGCCAGGTTTTATGCGTAGATGTTATGTGCATGAGTATAACACAAGTGAGTTGTGGGCGATATAAGTCATACTGCTTACCAGCATGTCATACTTTGGTTCGGCGGTATTGTTGGATGAAGCGTCCCGGACCGACATTACGTGTACGCTTACGTGAGACTGGTTCTACCGACGTGCTTTGCACACAGGTGGCTGGCGGGTGTCAGTTTCTCCAACTTTAGTGGAACCGAGTGTGGCTACGCCCGGTCCTTGCGAAGGTTAAAACATCACCAACTTGACAAACCATCGTTGTGGTTTTGATGCATAGGTAAGAACGGTTCTTGCTAAGCCCGTAGCAGCCACGTAAAATTTGCAACAACAAAGTAGAGGACGTCTAACTTGTTTTTGCAGGGCATGTTGTGATGTGATATGGTCAAGGCATGATGCTATATTTTATTGTATGAGATGATCATGTTCTGTAACCGAGTTATCGGCAACTGGCAGGAGCCATATGGTTGTCGCTTTATTGTATGCAATACAATCGCCCTGTAATGCTTTACTTTATCACTAAGCGGTAGCGATAGTCATAGAAGCATAAGATTGGCGAGACGACAACGATGCTACAATGGAGATCAAGGTGTCGTGCCAGTGACAATGGTGATCATGACGGTGCTTTGGAGATGGAGATCACAAGCACATGATGATGATGGCCATATCATATCACTTATATTGATTGCATGTGATGTTTATCTTTTATGCATCTTATCTTTCTTTGATTGACGGTAGCATTATAAGATGATCTCTCACTAAATTTCAAGATAAAAGTGTTCTCCCTGAGTATGCACCATTGCCAATGTTCGTCATGCCCAGACACCACGTGATGATCGGGTGTGATAAGCTCTACGTCCATCTACAACGGGTGCAAGCCAGTTTTGCACACGCAGAATACTCAGGTTAAACTTGACGAGCCTAGCATATGCAGATATGGCCTCGGAACACTGAGACCGAAAGGTCGAGTGTGAATCATATAGTAGATATGATCAACATAGCGATGTTCACCATTGAAACTACTCGTGATCACTTAGAGGATTAGAGGGATGTCTATCTAAGTGGGAGTTCTTTAATAATTTGATTAACTGAACTTTAATTTATCATGAACTTAGTCCTGGTAGTATTAGCATATCTATGTTGTAGATCAATAGCTCGCAATGTTGCTCCCCATTTAATTTTTATATGTTCCTAGAGAAAACTAAGTTGAAAGATGTTAGTAGCAATGATGCGAATTGGATCCGTGATCTGAGGTTTATCCTTGGTGCTGCATAGAAGAATTATGTCCTTGATGCACCGCTAGGTGACAGACCTATTGCAGGAGCAGATGCAGACGTTATGAAAGTTTTGACAAAAGCTCGGTATGATGACTACTTGATAGTTAAGTGCACCATGCTTTATGGCTTAGAATCGGGACTTCAAAAATGTTTTGAACGCCACGGAGCATATAAGATGTTCCAAGAGTTGAAATTGGTATTTCATACTCATGCCCGTGTCGAGAGGTATGAGACCTCTGATGGTTATGTTTCCTAGACATAGACATGAGTTGTCATTTGATTAACGGGATCACATCATTAGGAGAATGATGTGATTGACTTGACCCATTCCGTTAGCTTAGCACTCGATCGTTTAGTATTCTGCTATTGCTTTCTTCATAACTTATACATGTTCCTATGACTATGAGATTATGCAACTCCCGTTTACCAGAGGAACACTTTGTGTGATACCAAACATCACAGCATAACTGGGTGATTATAAAGGTGCTCTATAGGTGTCTCCGAAGGTACTTGTTGGGTTGGCGTATTTCGAGATTAGGATTTGTCACTCCGATTGTTGGAGATGTATCTCTGGGCCCACTCGGTAATGCACATCACTTAAGCCTTGCAAGCATTGCAACTAATCAGTTAGTTGCGGGATGATGTATTATGGAAAAAGTAAAGAGACTTGCCGGTAACGGGATTGAACTAGGTATTGAGATACCGACGATCGAATCTCGGGCAAGTAACATATCGATTAAAAAGGGAACAACGTATGTTGTTAAGCGGTCTGACCGATAAAGATCTTCGTAGAATATGTAGGAGCCAATATGGGCATCCAGGTCCCGCTATTGGTTATTGACCAGAGAGGTGTCTCGATCATGTCTACATAGTTCTCGAACCAGCAGGGTCTGTATGCTTAGCGTTCGTTGATGATATAGTACTATGAGTTATGTATGTTGGTGACCGAATGTTGTTCGGAGTTTTGGATGAGATCACAGATATGACGAGGAACTCCGGAATGGTCCGGAAGTAAAGATTGATATGTGGATAGTAGTGTTTGATCTCCGGAAGGGTTCCGGAATCCATAGGAAGGGGTTCCGGATGTTTCCCGAAATGTTTGGGCACAAGAACACTTTATCTGGGCCAAAGGGGAAAGCCCAAGAGGTTTTTGGAAAGCGCAAAAGGAAGTTTTGCGGAGTCTATGGGCTAGACGCCAGGGTCCCTGGCGTCTGGGTGCAGACACCGGGAACCCTGGTGTCTGGCCCTGGAGTCCGAGAAGGACTCTTGCCTTTCGGGTGAAACCGACTTTGTGGAGGCTTTTACTCCAAGTTTCGACCCCAAGGCTCAACATATAAATAGAGGGGTAGGGCTAGCACCCAAGACACATCAAGAAACACCAAGCCATGTGCCGGCAATCCCGTCCCCTCTAGTTTATCCTCCGTCATAGTTTTCGTAGTGCTTAGGTGAAAGCCCTACGAAGATTATTCTTCACCAACACCGTCACCATGCCATCATGCTGCCGGAACTCATCTACTAATTCGCCCCTCTTGCTGGATCGAGAAGGCAAGGACGTCACCGAGCCGAACGTGTGCAGAACTCGGAGGTGCCGTGCTTTAGGTACTTGGATCGGTCGGATCGTGAAGACGTTCGACTACATCAACCGCGTTCATATAACGCTTCCGCTTATGGTCTACGAGGGTACGTAGACAACAGTCTCCCCTCTTGTTTCTATGCATCGCCATGATCCTGTGTGTGCGTAGGAATTTTTTTGAAATTACTATGTTCCCCAACAGCTGGATGAACAGTAGCCCGTGGAGGGGTGCTTGAACAGGACCCCGTGGAGAGGGCTGGTTGAACAGTAGCCGGTGGAGGAGCGGTGGAGGCTGGATGAACAGGAGCCCGTGGATGAACAGTCGCAGGTGGAGGCTGGAGGAGGTCGACGGTGGATGAACATGAGCCTGTGGAGGTAGTCCATAGTGGATGAACAGTAGCCCGTGGAGGCAGTCGATGGTGGAGATGAACAGTATCCCGTGGAGTCCCTTTTGCGGTACGCTACACCCCTCCCGATGAACATGACCCCCGTTTCGACCGTAGCGCTCCAACACAAGTCCGTTTCCTCCGTTTTGCGGTACGCCACACCCCTCCCGATTAACAGGACCCCGTTTCAACCGTAGGAGGTCCGTTTCCTCCATTTTGCGGTACGCCAGACCCCTCCCGATGAACAGGATCCCGTTTCGATCATGGCCAGTCAAACACAAGGCTGTTTCCTCCGTTCTGTGGTACGCCGTGCCTCATTTCCATGGGCTGTTCCATCCAAGCCGGTTGGCTCCCGATGAACAGCACACGTTGCGTTGCCTCCCAATGAACACGACGCATTCCGTTGACTCCCCATGAACACGACGACGACGTAGTTTCTCCGTTTCGACCCAGCCACAGCCATGTACACGAGCCCTGGCCATACATATGCGCGAGTAGGCGTTCGAGACCCCGCCTGTATGTACGGACGTGTCCGTATTTACTTTCTTGCACCCTGGCTGCTGTACGTACGTGTACATGCTACGTGCGCGCCTCTACTACGACACGTGCCCTTCCTTACACGGACACGGTTCATCGCTGCAGCCTGCAGACAGACCGACCGTATGTACGTACACGTTCGCGACCAGAATGACAATGCTACGTACGCTTCGACCGGGTGGGTCCCGACTGTCAGGCTCTTCCTTGCGTGCGAAGATGTAGCTGGTGGGTCCCAGCAGTCAGGAGGGAAACATTTTTTTGTGAAATACGGTGGCCCGTCCGGTGGGTCCCTGCTGTCAGGTGGAGGATCAATATTTCCCGCGTAATAATGAGGCGCTTCCTTGCTGTGGCCGTGGAACCATATGTCAGCCTCTCCACGTATAGTACTCTTTTGATGGAAGTTGTTCCTTGACCATGTTGACCACGCTGTGCCGAGAGCACTAGGGCGGTGGACGATGGCGAGGCCTAGGAAGGGGACGACGCGGAGCCGGGGAAGACGCGGCAGTGGATGCCCACACGGAGAGGAGTACGAGGGTTCACTGGTTCGATTTTGGTGTGAGGCTACCGTCGCCGCAGAATAATAGGGGGTGTGGGTGAGTGCAGGGATGACCTGGCCAGCGGCGGGAGTATTAGGGGGCGGTGAGGCCTCCACGGCAGCATAGCCGACCATGGAAGGCAGGAGCAGGCGGCACGACCGGCGCTGCTTTGGGCGGCTGCAGCAAGAAGACCAGAGGTTAAAGAAGCACTACAGCTGTTGGATGGACATCGTACGGTCACTGGAGCTAGAATTGTTCATATTGACTAAGTTGACAAAGCCCTCCGTCCCTGTCAACTCAGTAGGCCCACAAGTTAGCCTCCCACTATGCTAGGTCCCAGCTAGCAGGGTTGTATTCATTTTTGTGTGCGTAATAAGGAGGCACTTCCTTGCGTGTGAAGATATAGCTGGTGGGTCCGACCTGTCAGCGGAGGGAACGTTTTTTTCACGAAATATAGAGGCCCTTCCGGTGGGTCCTTGATGCCAGGTGCAGGAATCATTATTTTGCGCGTAATAAGGAGGCATTTCCTTGTGTGTGGTCGTGGACCCAGTTGTCAGCCTTTCCACGTACAGTCCACGTCCGATGGATGTCGTTCGTTGACCATGTTGACCACACCGTGCCGAGAGCACCAGGGTGGTGGACGGCGGCGAGGCCTAGGAAGGGGACGACGCAGAGCCGGGGAAGACACGGCAGTGGATGCCCACGCAGAGAGGAGTACGAGGGTTCACTGGTTAGGCTGCGGTGTGAGGGTGCCGTCGCCGCAGAATAACAGGGGGTGTGGGTGAGTCGAGGGATGGCCTGGCCAGCGGCGGGAGTAGTAGGGGCGGTGAGGCCTCTGTGGCAGCACAACCGGCCATGGGAGGCAGGAGCAGGCGGCACGACTGGCGCTGCTTTGGGCGGCTGGAGGAAGAAGACCAGAGGTTGAAGAAGCACGACGGCCGTTGGATGGACATCGTACGGTCACTGCAGCTAGAATCGTTTATATTGACTAAGTTGACAAAGCCCTTGGTACGCGTCAACTTAGTAGGCCCACAGGCCAGCCTCCGAAACGATGCTCCCCAGATGTCAGGGGGAGGAATCATTTTTTGGGGCTGAAGCTACAATATACGAGATTGAAGAAGAAGCACGATATCCGTTGGATGGACTTCCAACAGCCACTGCTGCTAGAACCATGTGTTGACTATAAGTTGACAAAGCCTTGCATACGCGTCAACTAACTTTTTTTAGGGACGCGTCAACTTAGTAGGCCCACAAGTGTGTGGCAGAGAACTTATAGCCCATTTGCGATTTGTAAGAATGTACAACCCATTTTTGAATTCTAATGGAATTCACTACATCCAATTTACAGTTTGTTAAAAGTACAACCATTTTCTAGCTAGGACAACGATTAATAATTTCAACCACCTGTTCAAAATAGAATTCAATAAAATTTCCCACATTTTGATGGGATCCGAAATATTTTTATCCCGAAATTTCTAGTCAGATTAAATACAATTTCACTATAAATATGTATTGCGTAAAAATCCAACAAAACATTGCATCCGCTACAATTAATGAAATTAAAATTTTCAAAATCCAAAAATAATATTTTATAAACTAATTACGTGTTTGGTGCATTTTTTATAGTTACTACCTAGTTTTTATAATTACATCCCATTTAATATTTCTTAAAGCCCATTTTCCTGTTAAGCCTAATGCATCCCTCCTAGGAAAGATTTGCAGCCGAGCAGGGCGGAGAATAACAAGTTGACCTTGCCTGGGTATTCCTCAAAAATAAGTATAGCTGTGGTAGCCATTTTCAGCTTGAAAAAAAATTAATATCTGGGCTTCTTGTGCAATTCTCTCGTTTATTGACTACATAGGTTGACAATGGTGTTGGACCGTGATGTCAGGAAATCAGGAGGAAGCAAAAAAATATAGTTGTACATAATAAGGAGGCACTTGCGTACGTACGGCTATGGCCCTAGTGGGTCTCTACTATCATCCAGTCAAAATAAAGTCATCTCCTGAATCCTCATGTTCGTTGACCATGTTGACAATCCTCGGTGCCACGGCGAGCGCAACAACTTGAAGGACGACGGAGAGGGCCTCGCGGGACCTACGAATGGTCTGATACAGCGCCCCTGCTCATTCAGGACGCCAGGATCATCGGACACCTATGAGCACCTTCGAGAGACTGAGACGACATGAAACGGCAAGGCCACGCTTGGGAGCTCTGGTTTATTTCACACCTATATTAAGATACAAGTGTAATTTACTCGTCATCAGAAACGACACGTAAAATATAGGCGTAATGAAACCGAGGGCCCGAGGTCTGTAAGTAAAACCGGTGGGTTACACGTGTAATTTGAGAGACCAGTGTATATTTTACTAGTCGAAATTGACCAACCAAGCGCTTCGCCTGAGACCATCTGCTTTTATTTACAGGCATTAGTTTTACAAGCAGTTTTGGTTGAAAAATGACGATCCAATCACAGCCTAAGATGATGAGTTGGTCGGAAGATCATATGGTTTCACCTCTAACACACCTGAGTTGTCGTATATGCTATGAATGAAACATAAGATAATGAACTTCTTAAGCACAAAAACAATAGAAGAGGATGATCTTCATAATATGCAAATCACAGGCATTAGCTCAACATGCAAAACAATATGAAGCATTACTCTCAGGAGGCACGGTGAATAGCTCGTGCGGCGAGCGCAACAACTTGAAGGACGACGGAGAGGGCCTCGCGGGACCTACGAATGGTCTGATACAGCGCCCCTGCTCATTCAGGACGCCAGGATCATCGGACACCTATGAGCACCTTCGAGAGACTGAGACGACATGAAACGGCAAGGCCACGCTTGGGAGCTCTGGTTTATTTCACACCTATATTAAGATACAAGTGTAATTTACTCGTCATCAGAAACGACACGTAAAATATAGGCGTAATGAAACCGAGGGCCCGAGGTCTGTAAGTAAAACCGGTGGGTTACACGTGTAATTTGAGAGACCAGTGTATATTTTACTAGTCGAAATTGACCAACCAAGCGCTTCGCCTGAGACCATCTGCTTTTATTTACAGGCATTAGTTTTACAAGCAGTTTTGGTTGAAAAATGACGATCCAATCACAGCCTAAGATGATGAGTTGGTCGGAAGATCATATGGTTTCACCTCTAACACACCTGAGTTGTCGTATATGCTATGAATGAAACATAAGATAATGAACTTCTTAAGCACAAAAACAATAGAAGAGGATGATCTTCATAATATGCAAATCACAGGCATTAGCTCAACATGCAAAACAATATGAAGCATTACTCTCAGGAGGCACGGTGAATAGCTCGTGATGCCGCATGCCACAGCATTCCAAGCTCCACTTTGCAATCAAACTCACAAGGCCTGGCATTACATATATAACATTCAGAACAAACTCTTAAAATACCTTACCTAACTCAACATTCATGTGACTATGCATCTCAGCAGAGTAAATATTTCTGAACTGAAGACAGGAATAGGGAAAAACGATTGACGTTGCTCACAGCAAAGGGTGTCCCCCACTCAAAAATATGAAATGCATGTCTTCTGGCTAACATCAATGAGCAAAATTTGACAAGGTTTTTCAATTCCAATATATTAAACTAATGTCTTCTTGCTAACATCAATGATTAAACTTTGACAAGCTTTTCCCATTCAAAATATGTAATGCCTATGATTGTGGAACATGCAGGGTTTGTCATCAGTTTGTCAACTGATAGTCCGGTGGCTCAAGGTGACATGAATGATTAGAGAACCATTCGATGTATTGTGCATGATGAAGTATTATGGAGGACACGAACCATCTGAACATTTTGTGCAGTTCCACTAAAATCAAGCTGAGCATCCCTGTGGATTTCGTATTTATATGCTGCAAGAAAACAAAGACACATCAGCACACACATGAATATTGGCCCCAGTGTCAACCCACCAATCGGTGGACTAACAAACTGAAAGTACGGTAAACAGATTACCATACCCAGATGCCCCATCATTGTTGCTTAGAATGACATTGACAGACTTGGAGTCCTATCATGGCTTCTTGTACTTGTTTGGGCACTTTTTGCCCAGTGCACTCCACGTGTTGTAGAGTTGCCTCTGCTCTGTGGAGACTAGTCATGTCACCAGCGTCTACTAATACTTTGTAGAGCTTCTCGATCATTCCTTGTGTAATGTAGCGCAAACAGTGACTGCTTCTTTCAGCAAAGTGGCAAGACCAACTAGACCCACTAATGCAGCAGTTTGCCTTAGACACATTGCCTCCTTTTGTGTAGTTCAACTAAAATTACAGTTGGAAAACCTAGCTTTAGTTTTGATATCCCTGTAAGCAACAATAGGTATAAGGGAAACAATTACTGAGAAATAACGGTTGATGACTTGTACTCCTAGAAGAAAAATATCTACTGATCTACCTTATCTTAATGGGAAACAAAGCAGGAGAGTAGCAATTCTCCATCAGTGTGATTCATTCATATTAACTGAGACATTATCTTAACAATGCCTTGTTTCAACATGTATAAAGAACGACAAAGTAGAAAAGTACCATTCCTAAAACAATGCGACTGATTCATTTTAACAGACACATTATCTTAACAATACCTTGGTTAAACATGTAGAAAGAACTACAAAGCAGGATAGTACCATTTGTAAAACACTGTAACTGATATATAATAACAGAGACATTATCTGAACAATACATTTGTTAAACATGTACTCCGGCCGATCCCTAACAGAAATGGTACTCCCGCCGATCCCTAAAAAGTGTTGCAGTTTTGAACTAAGATTCAATAGTTAATTCTAAGGAAAGTCAGTACTGACCTTTCAAGGCCAAAATTTGAAACAACTTGTGAGGAAGACCTAAAAGAGATCTCAACACATATATGGAAATCCGGTCTCCTTTTGTGCAGTTCCACCAAAATTAAGTGAAGAAAAATGTCGCAATAGCAACAAGTTGAATAGATATCCCTGTTTTAACAGAGGCAAAAAAGGAATCAATTACTGGCCAATAAAGGAGGATGATACATGCGGCCACAAAAATGGTAATCCCGCCAATCCCTAACATGTGTTGTAGTTTTGAACTAAGATTCAGTAGTTAATTCTGAGAGTGGCATTGCTTAATTTTACCGGTGGCATTAGATTAACAAAAAGCATAAACAGTTCTAGGGAAGAGTGTAACGCCCCAGATCCGATCCGCCAGGTGTCTTCCGTTTATTCGCCATCATTGCCACGTCATTTGTTTGCGTGCTGCATTTTACCATGTCATCATATGCATTGCATAATCATGTTTTCAAAACTTTCATCCGCCCCGGTCGCCCAGCTTCTTCCGTTGTCCGTTCCGAGCCCAACCACACTCGCACGCGCCTGCGACACCTCCGAAATAGTATTTTATAAGTGGCATATAAAAATTCTTGGAATGGGATGAAACTTGGCGAGCAGCCTTGTTATAGTGTAGGTAGACCACCTGTCAAGTTTCGTCGCATTCAGAGTCCGTTTGATAGCCCAACCACCATTCGTAGCGGCTCCGTTGTCGGTATTTTCGTCGGACGTTTTCGGTCTCCGGAAACCCGTGCCGGGCCGCATTCCGTCTCTCTCTTCTCAGCTCAAGCCGTCATCCACACAACCAACTAGGCCCAACTACCCCTCTCTGCTCCGGACCGTCCGATGGTGATCGAACGGCTCCGAAACGGAGCAAAACTCTCAACCCTAGACCCCTTTCCTATTTAAACCCCATCCCATGCCATTTTTGGGCATCCCTTGCACCTCCACCTAACCCTAGCCTCCCCCTCGGATCAGCCGCCGCCGCCTCCCACCCTCTCCTCGAGTTTCTGGCGCCGGCCACCTCCTCAGCGCCACTTGGCAAGTCGCCAGTGGGTGCGCCGTCCTCCACCCCCTCAGCGAAGGCCACGTGCCCTCCCCAGCGCTCCACTTCGCCGCCAGCCTGCCAGGCCCATCATGGGACCGCACGAAGCCCGAAGCCGCGCCGCCGCAGCCCGTGAGGGCCTGGGCGCCCCGCTCCCTGTGACCTAGCGCCGCATCGCCCGGCTCCCCCGTGGGCGCCGCGGCACCTCGCCCTCTGTCGTCGCGCCGCTGCACAACGTCGCCAGTGGACCCCGCCTCCTCCGTCGCCCAGGTTGCCCGCACCTCGTCCCCGTGGTTCCTCTCCCCTGGATCCATCTCTCTCTCACCCCTCTATGACCTCCCGCAGGAGCCGCCATGGATGGCCGCACAAGCTCCGCCGCCGGTGACCTCGCCTCCATTCTGCCCCCTCGGCCCCGGATCTGGCCAGAATGGACCCCGAGTGGTCGGATCCGCCCGCTCCCGGCCTCCTCCGTGCCCCACGTCCTCGCCGGCGAGCTCCCCCGCCGCGGTCCCGATCTGGACGCCGCCCCCATCCCGCGAACCAAACGACCCCGCTGCACCACCCCGTCCGTTTTCGCCTGAGGTTGTTTTTTTGGCTAAGTCCCCGAAACCTCATGTTCTGTTGCCCTGTTCATCATGTCATAACTCTCTGCATACTGCTCCATTTTGTGCGTGTAATATATCAAAATGTTCCTTGCGAGATGCTCTTCATTTCATTCCATCGTGACATGCTTGTTTGAGTTCATCTTGATGCCCTAATCATTGTTGCAAGAGTGCTATGTAATGTTGTCTGCTGTAGTTTAACAGAACTTGCTCATTCGCCATTTTACATCTTTTTGTGTGATTTTCTTTTGAGCATGAAGTCTACATGTGTTATGAGCTAAAATATGCCATGTTTGCTGTGGTGCAATCCACTATTAATGATATGCCATGTGTTGCTTGTTACAAGCTTGCAAAGTAGCCTCCGTGATGTTGCTGATTTCTGTGACTTAGTCATTTCTGATGTCTGAAACTGTTATGTTGTGATGCTTCATAAACCTGATTCTACAAGTCATTATATGCTTAATATGGAGATGTTCACTAAGGATGTTTTGTTATACATTTGATGCGCTATCAATCCATGCCTTTGGTTGCATTTATAGCCTGCTGAAGCTTGTTGTAATATTGCTCTCAAATTGCTAAATAATGTAGCTGTCAGCCTGTTAACTTTAAGTTCAGTTTTGCCATGTGTTTTGCTAGTGGTCCATGCACCCTATGAACTTTATATTGCCATGCTTAGCTTCATGTACATGTATTCTTACTGTTGGTTACCTTGTCATGCCATTTAATGCTCTGTAGTGAGTTGTACAAGCTCACCAACATGCCTACTTATTGTTGTTCCTGCCATGTGCTGTTATTTTCACTAAGTCTGAATCTGTCATATCAGTTGCCATGTTTGCATGGATCCTACCATCTTTTCTGTTGATCTTTGGAATAAGTTTAGTAAGTGAGTTTTGTTAATTGCTTTTAGTACTAGCATGCCATGCCTTTGGTTGCCATGATAAGTTCCTGTAGCATGTTGTTTGATAGCTCTAAACATCGCAACTTGATGTTATTTCTGCCATGCACAGTGATTTCTGCTAAGTCTGTGAAACTGTTATTATTTGCAATCTTGCCATGTCCTTTTGAGCATGTTCTAGTGATTTCTGGAGATAGCTCAGTGTTCATGTTTTGTTAATATTCACCTGTACATCATGTCCATGCCTTTTTTTTTTCATAATGAGGTGCTGTAGCATGTTGTTTTGATACTTGCAAGTTGCCTAGTTGCTGTTTTGGACAGCTTGTCCTTTAAACTTGTTTCATGCGTATGTGTTGAACCGTTGCTCCGTTTTGAGTGTGCTCTACATGAAACTTGCTTAGTTTTGCATGTATTTTCATGTTACATTGTTGCATCCATGTTTTGAGAGTGTGTTTGCTTGATGTTTGAATGCATTTTGCATCGATGCCATGTTTAACTTGTTTTGCTCATATCTTCTAGGCCGTAGCTCCAAATTAAATGAACTTTATATGTAACTTAACTAGAATTTCATGTATATCATTTTGGTGCATCTTAACTTGCTTTTTAACAACTTGAACATAGGGTTTATTCATATCTGGACCAATTTCGAAATTTGCATATGGGGACTTACCAGAATTGTTATATGTTGTTTCCGGCCTCATTTAAACTTTCTTTGATGTGTTGTTCTTGTATGCATCATCTCTTGCCATGCGTAGCCTCATGTAGCCTTGTCGTGCATCATACTTGGTTGAGCATCATGCCTTGTTCATGTGTGGTGTGTTTACCATGTTGTGTGCTTCTTCTCGATAGTTCCCGTTTCGTTGCGATCGCGAGGATTCGTTCGTCTACGCTTGGTTCATCTTCGTGGATTCATCTTCTTTATGGACTCGTTCTTCTTCCTAGCAGGATTTCAGGCAAGATGACTATCATAGCTATGCTAGTTGCCTCGATGCTATCATAGCTATGCTAGTCACCTTGGATCTCATTACTATCATAGCTATGCTAGTCACCTTGGATCTCATTACTATCATAGCTATGCTAGTTGCCTCGATGCTATCGCTATGCTGCATTACCTACCACTTGCTCATCAAGCCTCCCAAATTGCCATGAACCTCTAACCTTTGTCACCCTTCCTAGCAAACGTTGTTTTGCTATGTTATCGCTTTTGCTCAGCCGCTCTTATAGCGTTGCTAGTTGCAGGTGAAGATTGCTCCATGTTGGATTATGTTTATGTTGGGATATCACAATATCTCTTATTTATTAATGCATCTATATACTTGGTAAAGGGTGGAAGGCTCGGCCTTATGCCTGGTGTTTTGTTCCACTCTTGCCGCCCTAGTTTCCATCATATCGGTATTATGTTCCTGGATTTTGCGTCCCTAACGCGGTTGGGTGTTATGGGAACCCCTTGACAGTTCGCCTTGAATAAAAATCCTCCAGCAGGGCCCAACATTGGTTTTACCATTTGCCTAACAACCTATTACCTTTCCCTTGGGAGTAATTAACCCGAGGGTCCTCTTTATTTTAGCCCCCCGGGCCAATGCTTCTCTAAGTGTTGGTCCAAACTAGAGCCACTTGCAGCGCAACCTCGGGGAAACTTGAGGTCTAGTTTTAGTTGTACGTAGTGCTCATTCGGTCGTGGCCTGAGACGAGATATGCGCGGCTACTATCAGGGTGTCGGCACGCCGGGAGGTCTTGCTGGTCTTGTTTTACCATTGTTGAAATGTCTTGTAACCGAGATTCCGAGTCTGATCGGTTCTTCCCGGGAGAAGGAATATCCTTCTTTGATCGTGAGAGATTATAATGGGCTAAGTTGGGACACCCCTGCAGGGTTTGAACTTTCGAAAGCCGTGCCTGCGGTTATGCGGCAGATGCGAATTTGTTAATATCAGGTTGTAGAAAACTTGAAGTAAACTCTTCTAAAATACACCAACCGCGTGCATAACCGTGATTATCTCTGTTCGGGGTTGTTCGGGAGGAGAACACGGTTTTGGGTTATGTTTGACATAAGTAGGAGTTCAGGATCACTTCTTGATCATTACTAGTTGACGACCGCTTGTTAAGCTCCTCTTCTCGCTCTTGTTTTGTAAGTTAGCCACCATACATGCTTAGTCGCTGCTGCAACCTCACCACTTTACCCCTTCCTTACCCATTAAGCTTTGCTAGTCTTGATACCCATGGTAATGGGATTGCTGAGTCCTCGTGGCTCACAGATTACTACAAGAACAGTTGCAGGTACAGGTTATGCGATGATCATGACGCGATAGCAATGTTTACTTGTTTTGGAGTTCTTCTTCTTCTTCGTCGATCTTGGGTTAGGTTCCTGGTTGGCAGCCTGGGCTAGCAGGGTGGATGTCATTTGAGTTTCTGTTTATGTTTCATCCGTAGCCGGATGTTATTTCCCTTGTATGATATTGTTGTATTCTTGCGGCATTTGTATGCCTTGTATGTATCCCCATCTATTTTGTAATGTTGATGTAATGATATCCACCTTGCAAAAGCGTCTTCAAGATGCGCTTCTATCCTTGGTGGGACCTTCGAGTTCCTTTAGGATAGGGTCGCATCTTGGGCGTGACAAGTTGGTATCAGAGCCTCGATCGACCTTAGGAGCCCCCTTGTTTGATCGTGTAGCTTGGCCGCTGTCGAGTCTAGAAGAAAAGTTTTTCGGAGTCTAGTTATATCGGAGAGTAGGAATTCTTTTTACTCCTCAGCCCCCTTCGTCGCTCTGGTGAGAAATCTTGACGTAGATGTTTCGACTTACTTCTCTTCCCCTTCAAATTTTCTTTAGGATCACGCGGTTAGTTTTCGTTCGTTGTCTATCCTCTTTTCAATCTGACGCACCTCTCTTCGAGTGGTTTTGATCCTCATCATCTTTTGCAAGATCAATCCTTAGTTCTTTTCAATCGACGTTGTTTCCCTGTCCGAAGTTGTCCTTGTTTTTCCCACCCGCCCACCCTTCTTCTTCTCCGAACTGGAGTCCATAATTGAGTATCCATCCTACTCGTGCGAAGCCTTTGCATTCTCTCCTCAATTATTTCAACCGGAGCTTTTCTCTTCAAGTTATTCGTCGATTCCTTGTTCAAGTTGCCCGTGTTTTCCCGCCCTCCCACCCCTTATATTCCCGGAGTTTGAGCCTCTATTCGAGCATCAATTTCACTCGTGCGGAACCTCTTCAGTCTTTCCTCAATTGTCTCAAACGGTGAATTCTCGCCTAGTTAATCGTTCTTCGTCTCATTTCCTTTTCCGGTGGATCCAATTCAAGTTTTCGTTGTTGGTCATATTCTTTTCATCAACTCAAGTGTTTTCCCCTTGCTTGTTCCTCCTCTCGCCATTCTATTATCCCAGAGTGTTGAAGACATCTCAGAAGATTCATGTTTGCATCCATTTAAGTCGAGGTTGTCACCTCATTCAAGTCTTTCAGCTGTTCCGGTGCATCATCTCTTTTACAATCCTTTCCAACGGTGTTTCTTTCCAATGAACCATCTTCTACAAAGCTATAGTTGATATACATGTTATTGATGTGTACTTTACTAGTGTTTATAGCAACCCCTCGGTATTTGATACTGGTTCAGTTGCTAAGAGTAGTAACTCGAAACGGGAGTTGCAGAATGAATAGTGACTAGTTAAGGGTGAAGTGATGATGTGTATTGGAAGTGGTTCCAAGATTGATATGATCATCATCACACACTCCCTATACTTTCAATATTAGTGTTGAACCTAAAATAAATGTTATTTAGTGTTTGCGTTGAGCATGAATATGATTTGATCATGTTTATTGCAATACAGTTATTCATTTAAGTTAGAGAATAATTGTTGTTCTGTTTACATGAATAAAACCTTATATGGTTACACACCCAATGAAAATGGTTCGTTGGATCTCGATCGTAGTGATACACATATTTATAATATTGAAGCCAAAAGATGCAAAGTTAATAATGATAGTGGAACTTATTTGTGGCACTGCCGTTTAGGTCATATTGGTGTAAAGCGCATGAAGAAACTCCATACTGATGGACTTTTGGAATCACTTGATGCTTGCGAACCATGCCTCATGGGCAAGATGACTAAGACTCCGTTCTCCAGAACAATGGAGCGAGCAACAGATTTGTGGGAAATCATACATACTGATGTATGTGGTCCGATGAATATTGAGGCTCGCGTCGGGTATCATTATTTTCTGACCTTCACAGATGATTTGAGCAGATATGAGTATATCTACTTAATAAAGCACAAGTCTGAAACATTTGAAAAGTTCAAAGAATTTCAGAGTGTGGAAATCATCGTAACAAGAAAATAAAGTTTCTACGATCTGATCGTGGAGGTGAATATTTGAGTTACGAGTTTGGTCTTCATTTGAAACAATGCGGAATAATTTCGCAACTCACGCCACCCGGAACACCACAGCGTAATGGTGTGTCTGAACATCGTAACCGTACTTTATTGGATATAGTATAATATATGATGTCTCTTACCGATTTACCACTATCATTTTGGGGTTATGCATTAGAGACAGCTGCATTCATGTTAAAAAGGGCAACATATAAATCCGTTGAGACATCACAATATACACTGTGGTTTAGCAAGAAACCCAAGTTTTCGTTTCTTAAAGTTTGGGGCTGCAATGCTTATGTGAAAAAGTTTCAACCTGATAAGTTCAAACCCAAATCGAAGAAATGTGTCTTCATAAGATACCCAAAGGAGACAGTTGGGTACACCTTCTATCATAGATCCGAAGGCAAGACATTCGTTGCTAAGAATGGATCCTTTCTAGAGAAGGAGTTTCTCTCGAAAGAAGTGAGTGGGAGGAAAGTAGAACTTGATGAGGTAATTGTACCTGCTCCCTTATTGGAAAGTAGTTCATCACAGAAATCTGTTCCTGTGACTCCTACACCAATTAGTGAGGAAGCTAATGATGATGATCATGTAACTTCAGATCAAGTTACTACCGAACCTCGTAGGTCAACCAGAGTGAGATCCGCACCAGAGTGGTATGGTTATCCTGTTCTGGAGGTTATGTTACTAGACCATGACGAACCTATGAACTATGAAGAAGCGATGGTGAGCCCAGATTCCGCAAAATGGCTTGAGGACATGAAATCTGAGATGGGATCCATGTATGAGAACTAAGTGTGGACTTTGGTTGACTTGCCCGATGATCGGTGAGCCATTGGGATTAAATGGATCTTCAAGAGGAAGACGGACGCTGATAGTAGTGTTACTATCTACAAATCTAGAATTGTCGCAAAAGGTTTTGGACAAGTTCAAGGTGTTGACTACGATGAGAGTTTCTCACTCGTATCTATGCTTAAGTCTGTTCGAATCATGTTAGCAATTGCCGCATTTTATGAAATCTGGCAAATGGATAAACAAAACTACATTCCTTAATGGATTTATTAAAGAAGAGTTGTATATGATGCAACCAGAAGGTTTTGTCAATCCTAAAGGTGCTAAACAAAATATGCAAGCTCCAGCGATCCATCTATGGACTGGTGCAAGCATCTCGGAGTTGGAATATATGCTTTGATAAGTTGATCAAAGGATATAGTTTTATACAGACTTGCGGTGAAGCCTGTCTTTACAAGAAAGTGAGTGGGAGCTGTCGGTGTCAAAACCGGCGGATCTCGGGTAGGGGGTCCCGAACTGTGCGTCTAGGCCGGATGGTAACAGGAGGCAAGGGACATAATGTTTTACCCAGGTTCGGGCCCTCTCGATGGAGGTAAAACCCTACGTCCTGCTTGATTAATATTGATGATATGGGTAGTACAAGAGTAGATCTACCACGAGATCAGAGAGGCTAAACCCTAGAAGCTAGCCTATGGTTTGATTGTATGTTGTAATTGATGTTGTCCTACGGACCAAAACCCTCCGGTTTATATAGACACCGGAGAGGGTTAGGGTTACACAAGGTCGGTTACAAGGGAGGAGATATCCATATTTGTATTGCGTAGCTTGCCTTCCACGCCAAGTAGAGTCCCATCCAGACACGAGACGAAGTCTTCAATCTTATATCTTCATAGTCTAACAGTCCGGCCCACGGAGATGGTCTGGCTGTCCAGAGACCCCCTAATCCAGGACTCCCACAGTAGCCCCTGAACCAGGCTTTCAATGACGATGAGTCCGGCACGCAGTATTGTCTTCGGCATTGCAAGGCGGGTTCCTCCTCCGAATACACCACAGAAGAATTTCGAGTATAAGGATAGTGTCCGACCCTGCAAAACAAGTTCCACATACCACCGTAGAGATAATAATATTTCACGAATCCGATTTGCTGACTTATTTTGGCAATATGATATTACGTCACGGCCCGGTGATTATTCGAACCGTTTCCTTTAACTAGCCCCGCACGTAACGCGAGGCAGTTTTTTTTGACACGTCTTGTCAAGGCAGAGATCGTGTCCCCTGATTATGGGATTCTCATCAATATGGGTGTGGGTAACCCAACCGTGCCATCAATTATGGCGCTTGGGGGACAAGCGAGTTTTACCAGGCTAGTGGGGACGCTTAGTTTTAGCCGCCCATATAAAGGGATAAGGATTCACCTTTTCATCCATGCCTTCTTCCTCCTTTGCTTATCCGTTTTCACGCACTCGAGCTCCAGTGCCCAAGTCCGCATTCCCCACCTCAACCTTCTCCAGCCATGTCCGGAGCGGGAGGCAAGTGGATGGTCTCCTCCATCACGGAGGGGGACATCAAGAAGCTGAGGAGAGCCGGATACCTGCCCGACGACATCGCGCACCGGCTCCCAGATGAGGGGCAGCTCATCCCCACCCCAGGCCCCATGAGAGGGTGGTGTTTCTCACCCATTTCCTCCGCGGACTGGGATTTCCTCTCCACCCATTTGTCCGGGGGCTCATGTTCTACTATGGCCTGGATTTCCACGATCTGGCCCCGAACTTCATCCTTAACATCTCGGTGTTTATCGTCGTGTGTGAGGCCTTCCTCCGCATCAAGCCCCACTTCGACTTATGGCTGAAGACCTTTAATGTTAAGCCGAAGGTAGTGAGCGGCTGCCAGGAGGAGTGCGGAGGCGCCATGGTGGGCAGGATGCCCAATGTCACATGACTCGAGGGCTCCTTTGTGGAGACAATAAAGGGGTGGCAGTCGGGGTGGTTCTACATCACCGAGCCGCGCGACCCTACATGGGTAGCAGCCCCCGAGTTCCGATCTGGCTTCCCCACACGGCTCACCTCCTGGCAAGAGAAGGGCCTGTCCTGGGGTAGTTCGGAAGAGCTGACCGGACTCCACACATGTCTTCAAAGCATGGTGAACAAGAAGCTCAAACTTGTCAACGTAGTCCAGGTCATGCTCATCCGCCGGATCCTCCCGTGCCAACAACGGGCCTTCAACTTGTGGGAGTTCGACCCGGCGCAGCACCGAATTCTGAACAGGCTCTTCGACACAACTCACGAAGATGCCTGGAGGGTGCTGTTCAAGAGCGCCGAGGTCCCCCCTCCTACTACTGAGGATCGTGGATTCAACGCGAAGCGCCAAGCCAGTGCGGTAAGCTGCTTTTACCTCTTACAGGATAGATGTTTTTCATAGATTGGCTCCATGCTGGATCTAAACTCCCGTACCTTTGACATGATTGGCAGGAGACGGCCGGACAGATCGACTGTCCGGCTCCTTTGCCCGAAGGCCCAGCAAGCGCTCTTCTGACGAAGATGCTGACTCCGGCTCCTTATACGGTGCCGGAGAAGACCAAAAAGACCAAGGGAACCCGAAAGAGTTCCCGACGCTAGGCGTCGCCGAACTTACCATCCGAGGACTCCACGGCACAATCCTCCCCCGAAGATGAGGAGGCAGAAGAGGATGCTCCCCCTCCAGTCGGGGGAGACAAGAAAAGGAAGGCCGCCCCGCCCGGGGAGGCCAGAGGGTCCAAGAAAGGGAGGACCCTCCCTACGGACCACTGCACCACCGTCGCCGACAGCGAAGACGAGTGGCTGCCCAGGGCCAAGCCCCTGGGAAAGTCGTAAGTATTCGGATACCAGAGTAAGTCGTAGTATTCCTTCGCCGCACTGCTTTCCCTAATGTGAACATGATTATGCAGGCCGCCACGAGCCAATCTCGATGTATCATCGGACGGCTCCCTAGGGTCATCGGACATGGATAGCGATCCAGTCCCGACCGCCACCTCCCCTCGTCCTGCTGACGACGCCGAGGTGCTGTCGCATGAGGCACCGGGTCGAGGGGAGACAGTCCCGGAGGCGCCACAAGGCGGCCTCCTGGACTCTGGGAGTAGAGGGGACCGGGCCCTTGAGAGCTCCGAGTTCGGCCCTCAGCCGAACACCGCGCCGGAACCTCCAGTGGTTCCGAGCTCGGGTAGGCGGCCTCCTTCTAAGAGGGGCGAAACGCCTACACCAGAGACCTCTGTCCATCCAGAGGCACCGGACAATCTGCTGGAAGCGCTTCGCACTGCTTCCATCGACGAGGAGCACCGCACCATTATGAGTGCGGTGATCCAGAAGGTTCAATCCGCTAAGAGCGGATTGACTGAAGCCTGTGCCAGCCTTTTAACAGGCTTTGAGGTAAGTGTTTTAAAGTATAGGAAACATATTACCGCATAGACAGTACCCCCTGATGCTCTGGTCATTGTTCACAAAGAAAAGCCAAACAGAGGATCAAACAATATCACAGGAGTCTAATAGAAGTATGTCAATATGCATATGCAGGCTTTGCTGCTGGCGTCCGCCGCACTGACTGCGGAGGTCGCCGTACTGAAGCAGGACCTTAAAGGGTCCCAGGACGAGCTCGGCGTTGCCAAGAGGCAGCTCGAGGAAAATAAAGGTAAGTAGTACCTACTCTATGTATATGTATAAAAATAATGCGATTGCAAAATGACAGGATTATCATGAATTTGCCAGGGGCCACGACTGAAGTGGCAACCCTAAGGCAAGCAATGTCCGAGGCCGAAGATAAAGCGGCCATGGAGCGCACTGAGCGAGAGAAGCACGAGGCTCGGGTGGGCGAGGTGCAGCAAGAGCTCCAGGCTCTCGTGGCGAAGCACGAGGCGTTGGAGCTCGACACAAAGACGCGAGTGTCTGAGCTTGTCGCGGCCCTCGAGAGCGCAAAAAGTGCCAAGGCCGAAGCCCAAAAGGCCCTCCAGGAGATCGACGCAATGAAGAAGATAGCGGCGGGTAAGGCTTTCTATATGCAAAGCAAGCATGTAAAAGTAAATTACCGATTACTTACCCGAATCCGGAGCTCTCCAGGAGCATTCGCAGATTTGCCCCACAACGTGTCCGATGCCGCACAATTTTACCAGGCCGAGGATGGAGCTCAACGGAGAAGCTGTTCTGGTCTTAGTATACTGAGGCCGAACACCCGGTGCCAATGAGCGACCAACTGAAGCAGATGGTCGAGCTACATAAGGCGGCCGAACAGGCCATGAAGGGCTTTATAGTCCGGTTGTGGCCTGGCGACGCCCTTCCGAATAGCTTCTTCGGCCTGGTGAGGCGGCTTGTGGATGCCTTCCCTCGGCTGGAGGTCGTCAAGCGATCCGTCTGCATTGAAGCTGCATGACGGGCTTTTGCCCGTGTGAAATTGCAGTGGGTCAAGCTTGACGCCGTGAAGCTGATCAAGGAAGGGCCACCGGAGGGCAAGGAGCACCGCCACCCCGAGATGTACTACGAGGGTGTTCTGCCGGGTGCCCGTCTTATAGCGGATGAGTGTTCCAAAGATGTAATATTTGAGTGAGACTTGCTCGTTTTTATCCTGTATTTATGAAAACTTGTTTCATATGCGCTATGCAATGCTTTTTTTGAATTTAAAATATTACCTTCTATTTGGCCATTTATCCAATCTGAGAGATGGCTAGACCTCGGCTTCTGCCCCCATGCCACGAGTGCTGGGGTGTTCGGGGTAAACCTGAGCACTCTTGTTCCCATGTTTGGGTCCTTCGAGGGAGGTGCTCGGCACAGCGAACAAGGCAACCAGACTAATAATGCTTTATCACTCTCACTTAGCCATAGAATTCTACAATTTTAAATTTCGGCGAAGCCCCTGGTATTTGGAAGGACGAATTCGGGGCGCGATACACACCTTTATGCCAGACAAAGCCGGCCCCTCGCCCTAAGCGGCATAAGTCTTTAGGGACTCGAAAACCTCGCCGAACAGCGACCTGTCTCTCGCCTTATCATGACAGTCAGTTTTAGCTTTCTCTACTGAGGTGCTCAGCCCGGCAGAACTGGGGCACAATCGCAGTAGTTCTCCTAGCGCTACCTTAGCCGATAGAACAGAACGTAAGGTACCAAAACATAGGAGCTGGGCAAACCCAACATTTGACCAAAGACATGATTCAGAGCTGATGCATATAATGCTATAAGTTCGGGGTGCCGCACTTTGTGAAAGTGTTCGGACTTCTTACACCATATTGTGGGTACTTAAGCCCCTGGTGTATCAGTCGTACCAGAGTGTACGACTGCAAGGTGTCGTTTAATGAACACATGTATATAAAACAAGAATGCAATAATAGGCATAGTGCTATGCATTGTTTATTCAAAAGGATGCGTTAAAGCAGAATGATACAGATAGTGCTATAAGCAGATAGTAGGATTGTGTCCCTTCCAAGGGCAGGCTGAGGAATAGTACTAAATTAAATATTTTGCTCATTGCTATAATCCACCTGGGAATTCCGTGGCGTGACGTAGCTTTATGCCTCCTTGGTTGCTGCATCATGTGTTCGGCAATAATGCTGCCGGACAGGGTTTCCAGAGATTAAAGTCCTGAAAAAAGAGAAAAAATAATAAAGCGGGAAGCCCTTAGTGTGGTTTAAGCCGCATTTTGGGGCGTGCCATAGTTGTGCTCCCCTTCCCACCTGCGCCCATGGTATTTTTAATGCGTAGTTATGTACGCGTGGCACGGATTTCGCCGTTCGGCTGGGACTGGGGTGGGGGCTGCATTGCTATGCGAGCTCAGATCACGCCAGGCAGTCTAATTGCCGATTACTTCGAGCGCGCTTGGAGGTGTCCGGGTTTTGAAACGCCGAACTGGTAGATTTCCTTGAGAGGCTGCTTTGTGCTTCCGCCGTGAGGGCTGCGGCGTGCTCCTCCGTTCGGAGAGAGCGTTCTGTGTTTCCATTGACAGTAATGACTCCGCGAGGTCCTGTCATCTTGAGCTTGAGGTATGCATAATGCGGTACCGCATTGAATCTGGAAAATGCGGTTCGCCCGAGGAGTGCATGATAACCACTGCGGAACGGGACTATATTGAAGATTAACTCTTCGCTTCGGAAGTTATCCGGGGATCCGAAGACCACTTCCAGTGTAATTGAGCCTGTGCAATGGGCCTCTACACCTGGAATGACGCCTTTAAAGGTCGTTTTTGTGGGTTTGATCCTTGAGGGGTCTATACCCATTTTGCGCACTGTGTCCTAATAAAGCAGGTTCAGGCTGCTGCCGCCATCCATGAGGACTCGAGTGAGGTGAAATCCATCAATGATTGGGTCTAGGACCAGTGCGGCGAATCCGCCATGACGGGTACTAGTGGGGTGGTCCCTGCGATCAAAGGTGATGGAACAGGAGGACCATGGGTTGAACTTTGGGGCGACTGGCTCCAACGCATATACGCCCTTAGCGCACGCTTCCGTTCCCGTTTGGGGATGTGCGTTGCATATATCATGTTCACCGTCCGCACTTGTGGGGGGAACCTCTTTTGTCCTCCGGTGTTCGGCTGCCGGGTCTCTTCCTCGTCATCGCTATGTGGCCCCTTATCTTTGTTTTCGGTAATTAACTTGCCGGCCTGCTTGAATACCCAACAATCCCTATTGGTGTGGTTGGCTGGCTTGTTAGGGGTGCCGTGTATTTGACACGAGTGATCGAGTATGCGGTCCATACTGGACGGGCCCGGCGTACTTTGTTTAAATGGCTTTTTCCGCTGGCCGGCTTTAGAGCCTTTGAATCCGGCATTGACTGTCGTATCTTCAGTGTTATCGCCGTTAATGCAGCGCTTATGTTTGTTGCGACGTGACCTGCTATTGCCGTCCTTGGTATCCGAAGTACCATGGTTCTTTGACATGTTATTGCTGTGAGCCAGCCAGCTGTCTTCTCCCGCACAAAAGCGGGTCATGAGTGTCGTGAGGGCTGCCATAGATTTCGGCTTTTCCTGACCAAGGTGCCGGGCTAGCCACTCGTCACGGATGTTGTGTTTGAAAGCCACTAAGGCCTCTGCATCCGGACAGTTGACGATTTGATTTTTCTTTGTAAGGAACCGAGTCCAGAACTGTCTAGCCGATTCTTCTGGCCGCTGAATTATGTGGCTCAAGTCATCGGCATCTGGCGGTTGCACATAAGTGCCTTGAAAGTTGTCGAGGAATGCGGCTTCCGGATCTTCCCAACAGCAAATGGAATCAGCTGGCAAGCTATTAAGCTAATGCCGCGCTGGTCCTTTGAGCTTTAGTGGGAGGTATTTGATGGTGTGTAAGTCATCACCGCGGGCCATGTGGATTTGGAGGAGGAAATCCTCGATCCATATCGTAGGATCTGTAGTGCCGTCGTATGATTCAATATTTACAGGTTTGAAACCTTCTGGGATTTGATGATCCATTACTTCGTCTGTGAAGCATAAAGGGTGTGCGGCGCCTCTGTATTGGGCTATATCGCGACGCAGCTCGAATGGGTCTTGCCCGCTATGTTCGGCCCGGCCGGATTTACTTTTACTGTATCCGGCGTGACGTTTATCGTCTCGCATAGTGGCGCGCCCTCGTGATCCGTAGAACGATCTTGCATGCTTTGCTTTGTCCTCCAATACTTCACGCAGGTCTGGCGTGTTTCCCCATGCCTTTTTATTTGAACGGCGTCGGGGTGCAGGCTGAGTTTTTGGCTGGAATGCCTCTCTGTCACGGTCACGAGGTGGCCGATCAGCCGCATCATATGCTTCTTCCTCCAGTCGGGGTAGCAACCTGCACTTTAGGTAACTCTTGGAGGTGCGCTCGAGTTTATATTCCTCGGCAGCGAGGACTTCAGTCCATCTGTCAGCTAGCAGATCTTGATCAGCTTGAAGCTGTTGCTGCTTTTTCTTCAGGCTATTTGCCGTGGCCATAAGCCGGCGCTTGAAGCGCTCTTGTTCGACGGGATCCTCTGGCACAGCGAATTCGTTGTCGCCGAGTCTTGCCTCGCCTTCGGAGGGAGGCATGTAATTATCATCCTCCTCCTCTCCATTTGCCGCTCTCTCAAGAGGGCTGGCTCCTCCATCCTCCTGCTCTAAATCTTGCTGGAGGGGATTGTTATTGTTTTCGGCACTATCTGGAGTGTTATTATCTCCTGTGCCGGTATCACCGCTTTTGCATTGGCGGGACATAGAGCGGCGCCGCTGACGTCGGAGCTTGGGTTGCTTCTTGGAGGGGTCATCCTCCGCTATCTCGTCGCCATTGCCTTCTTTGGGTGTATCCACCATGTATATATCGTATGATGAGGTGGCTTTCCAGTGCCCTATAGGCTCTGGTTCAGGTTCGTCTCCTACATCGTCGTCCATACCGTCGATGTCTTTGGAGTCGAAGTCGAGCATGTCGGTTAAGTCATCGACAGTGGCTATGAAGTGGGTGGTGGGTGGGCGTCGAATTTCTTCATCATCCGCATCCCAATCCTGTTGGCCATAGTCCGGCCAGGGCTCTCCTGACAAGGAGAGAGACCTTAGTGAATTCAGAATGTCGCCGAAGGGCGAGTGCTGAAAGATATCCGTGGCGGTGAATTCCATGATCGGCGCCCAATCGGATTCAATTGGCAGGGGCACGGCAGGTTCGGAATTTGGAAAAGAGTCCAGCACCTTGGAGTCACGGGCTTCGCAGAGGATGAGGCTGGTGTTCGACTCAATCACCGTTGAGATTGCAGCCCCCGAGGCGGTGTCTAGCCACCCATCCTCGGTCGACACAGTTGGCTCCGAGCTGAGGGTCAGAGCTGATGTGGGCGCGGCCTCCAGGGTAATGTTCGACGGCAGAGCTAGGTCATACCCATCGTGACAGTGCGGCGCGCTCGGCTGTGGCTCAAATCCGTCGAAGATCAAGTCTCCGCGGATGTCGGCCGTGTAGTTCAAACTTCCAAATCTGACCCGATGGCCAGGGGCGTAGCTTTCAATCTGCTCCAGATGGCCAAGCGAATTAGCCCGCAGTGCAAAGCCGCCGAATATGAAGATCTGTCCGGGGAGAAAGGTCTCACCCTGGACCGCATCGTTGTTGATGATCGGAGGAGCCATCGGGCCTAAGAGTGACGACATAGAGGAACTCTCAATGAAAGCACCAATGTCGGTGTCAAAACCGGTGGATCTCGGGTAGGGGGTCCCGAACTATGCGTCTAAGCCGGATGGTAACAGGAGGCAAGGGACACAATGTTTTACCCAGGTTCGGGCCCTCTCGATGGAGGTAAAACCCTACGTCCTGCTTGATTAATATTGATGATATGGGTAGTACAAGAGTAGATCTACCACGAGATCAGAGAGGCTAAACCCTAGAAGCTAGCCTATGGTTTGATTGTATGTTGTAATTGGTGTTGTCCTACGGACCAAAACCCTCTGGTTTATATAGACACCGGAGAGGGTTAGGGTTACACAAGGTCGGTTACAAGGGAGGAGATATCCATATTTGTATTGCCTAGCTTGCCTTCCACGCCAAGTAGAGTCCCATCCGGACACGAGACGTAGTCTTCAATCTTGTATCTTCATAGTCTAACAGTCTGGCCCACGGAGATAGTCCGGCTGTCCGGAGACCCCCTAATCCGGGACTCCCACAGGAGCACTACAACATTTCTGATAAGTATATGTGAATGACATATTGTTGATTGGAAATAATGTAGAATTATTCTGCAAAGCATAAAGGAGTGTTTGAAAGGAGTTTTTCAAAGAAAGACCTAGGTGAAGCTGCTTACATATTGAGCATCAAGATCTATAGAGATAGATCAAGACGCTTGATAAGTTTTTTGAATGAGTACATACCTTGACAAGATTTTGAAGTAGTTCAAAGTGGAACAGTCAAAGAAAGAGTTCTTGCCCATGTTACAAGGTGTGAAGTTGAGTGAAGACTCAAAACCCGACCACGGCAGAAAATAGAAAGAGAATGAAAAGTCATTCCCTATGCCTCAGTCATAGGTTCTATAAAGTATGCTATGCTATGTACCAAACCTATTGTGTACCTCACCAAGAGTTTGGCAAGGGAGTACAATAGTGATCTAGGAGTAGATCACTGGACATCGGTCAAAATTATCCTTAGTGGAATAAGGATATGTTTTCTCGATTATGGAGGTGACAAAATGGTTCATCGTAAAGGGTTACGTTGATGCAAGTTTTAACACTAATCTAGATGACTCTAAGTCTCAATCTGGATACATATTGAAAGTGGGAGCAATTAGGTAGAGTAGCTCCGTGCAGAGCATTGTTGACATAGAAATTTGCAAAATACATACGGATCTGAATGTGGCAGACCCGTTGACTAAACTTCTCTCACAAGCAAAACATGATCACACCTTAGTACTCTTTGGGTGTTAATCACATAGCGTTGTGAACTAGATTATTGACTCTAGTAAACCCTTTTGGTGTTGGTCACATGACGATGTGAACTATGGGTGTTAATCACACATGGCGATGTGAACAATTGGTATTAAATCACATGGTGATGTGAACTAGATTATTGACTCTAGTGCAAGTGGGAGACCGAAGGAAATATGCCATAGAGGCAATAATAAAGTTATTATTTATTTCCTTATATCATGATAAATGTTTATTATTAATGCTAGAATTGTATTAACCGGAAACATAATACATGTGTGAATACATAGACAAAAAGAGTGTCACTAGTATGCCTCTACTAGACTAGCTCGTTGATCAAAGATGGTTATGTTTCCTAGCCATAGATATGAGTTGTCATTTTATTAACGGGATCACATCATTAGAGAATGATGTGATTGACTTGACCCATTCCGTTAGCTTAGCACTCGATCGTTTAGTATTTTGCTATTGCTTTCTTCATGACTTATACATGTTCCTATGACTATGAGATTATGCAACTCCCGTTTACCGGAGGAACACTTTGTGTGCTACCAAACGTCACAACGTAACTGGGTGATTATAAAGGTGCTCTACAGGTGTCTCCGAAGGTACTTGTTGGGTTGGTGTATTTCGAGATTAGGATTTGTCACTCCGATTGTCGAAGAGGTATCTCTGGGCCCACTCGGTAATGCACATCACTTAAGCCTTGCAAGCATTGCAACTGATCAGTTAGTTGCGGGATGATGTATTACGAAACGAGTAAAGAGACTTGACGGTAACGGGATTGAACTAGGTATTGAGATACCGACGATTGAATCTCGGGCAATTAACATACCGATGACAAAGGGAACAACGTATATTGTTATGCGGTCTGACCGATAAAGATCTTCGTAGAATATGTAGGAGCCAATATGGGCATCCAGGTCCCGTTATTGGTTATTGACCAGAGAGGTGTCTCGGTCATGTCTACATAGTTCTCGAACCCGTAGGGTCCGCACGCTTAACGTTCGTTGACGATATAATACTATGAGTTATGTATGTTGGTGACCGAATGTTGTTCGGAGTTTTGGATGAGATCACGGATATGACGAGGAACTCCGGAATGGTCCGGAAGTAAAGATTGATATGTGGGCAGTAGTGTTTGATCTCCGGAAGGGTTCTCGAATCCATCGGAAGGGGTTCCGGATGTTTCCCGAAATGTTTGGGCATGAGAACACTTTATCTGGGCCAAAGGGGAAAGCCCACGAGGTTTTTGGAAAGCGCAAAAGGAAGTTTTGCGGAGTCTAGGGGCCAGACGCCAGGGTCCCTGGCGTCTGGGTCCAGACGCCGGGAACCCTGGCGTCTGGCCCTGGAGTCCGAGAAGGACTCTTGCCTTTCGGGTGAAACCGACTTTGTGGAGGCTTTTACTCCAAGTTTCGACCCCAAGGCTCAACATATAAATAGAGGGGTAGGGCTAGCACCCAAGACACATCAAGAAACACCAAACCGTGTGTCGGCAATCCCGTCCCCTCTAGTTTATCTTCCGTCATAGTTTTCGTAGAGCTTAGGTGAAAGCCCTGTGAAGATTGTTCTTCACCAACACCGTCACCACGCCGTCGTGCTGTCGGAACTCATCTACTACTTCGCCCCTCTTGCTGGATCGAGAAGGCGAGGACGTCACCGAGCCGAACGTGTGCAGAACTCGAAGGTGCCGTGCTTTTGGTACTTGGATCGGTCGGATCGTGAAGACGTCCGACTACATCAACCGCATTGATATAACGCTTCCGCTTACGGTCTACGAGGGTACGTAGACAACACTATCCCCTCTCATTGCTATGCATCACCATGATCCTGTGTGTGCGTAGGATTTTTTTTGAAATTACTATGTTCCCCAATAGCTGGATGAACAGTAGCCCATGGAGGGGTGCTTGAATAGGACCCCGTGGAGAGGGCTGGTTGAACAGTATCCGGTGGAGGAGCGGTGGAGGCTGGATGAACAGGAGCCCGTGGATGAACAGTCGCAGGTGGAGGCTGGAGGAGGTCGACGGTGGATGAACAGGAGCCTGTGGAGGTAGTCGACGGTGCATGAACAGTAGCCCGTGGAGGCAGTCGATGGTGGAGATGAACAGTATCCCGTGGAGTCCCTTTTTACGGTACGCTACACCCCTCCCGATGAACAGGACCCCTGTTTCGACCGTAGCGCTCCAACACAAGTCTGTTTCCTCCGTTTTGCGATACGCCACACCCCTCCCGATCAACAGGACCCCGTTTCGACCGTAGGAGGTCCGTTTCCTCTGTTTTGCGGTACGCCAAACCCCTCCCGATGAACAGGATCCCGTTTCGATCATGGCCGGTCGAACACAAGGCCATTTCCTCCGTTCTGTGGTACGCCATGCCTCGTTTCCATGGGCTATTCCGTCCAAGCCGGTTGGCTCTCGATGAACATCACACGTTGTGTTGCCTCCCGATGAACACGACGCATTCCGTTGCCTCCCCATGAACACGATGATGACGCTGTTTCTCCATTTCGACCCAGTCACAGCCATGTACACTAGCCCTGGCCATACATATGCGCGAGTAGGCATTCGAGACCCCGCCTGTATGTACGTACGTGTCCGTATTTACTTTCTTGCACCCTGGCTGCTGTACGTACGTGTACATGCTACGTGCGCGCCTCTACTACGACACGTGCCCTTCCTTACACGGCCATGGTTCATTGCTGCAGCCTGTAGATAGACCGATTGTATGTACGTACACATTCGCGACCAGAATGACAATGCTACGTATGCTTCGACCGGGTGGGTCCCGTCTATCAGGCACTTCCTTGCGTGCGAAGATGTAGCTGGTGGGTCCCAGTAGTCAGGGGGAAACATTTTTTTGTGAAATACGGTGGCCCGTCCGGTGGGTCCCTGCTGTCAGGTGGAGGATCATATTTTCCGCGTAATAATGAGGCGTTTCCTTGCTGTGGCCGTGGAAGCATATGTCAGCCTCTCCACGTACAGTACTCTTCCGATGGAAGTCGTTCCTTGACCACGTTGACCACGCTACACCGAGAGCACCAGGGCGGTGGACGATGGCGAGGCCTAGGAAGGGGACGACGCGGAGCCGGGGAAGACGTGGCAGTGGATGCCCACACAGAGAGGAGTACGAGGGTTCACTGGTTCGACTTTGGTGTGAGGCTGCCGTCGCCGCAGAATAATAGGGGGTGTGGGTGAGTGGAGGGATGACCTGGCCAGCGGTGGGAGTAGTAGGGGGCGGTGAGGCCTCCACGGCAGCACAACCGACCATGGGAGGAAGGAGCAGGCGGCACGACCGGCGCTGCTTTGGGCGGCTGGAGCAAGAAGACAAGAGGTTGAAGAAGCACTACAGCCGTTGGATGGACATTGTACGGTCACTGGAGCTAGAATTGTTCATATTGACTAAGTTGACAAAGCCCTCCATCCCCTTCAACTCAGTAAGCCCACAAGTTAGCCTCCCACTATGCTAGGTCCCAGCTAGCAGGGTTGTATTCATTTTTGTGTGCGTAATAAGGAGGCACTTCCTTGCGTGTGAAGATATAGCTGGTGGGTCCGACCTATCAGCGGGGGGAACATTTTTTTTTTCACGAAATACAGAGGCCCTTCCGGTGGGTCCCAGATGTCAGGTGGAGGAATCATTATTTTGCGCGTAATAAGGAGACATTTCCTTGTTTGCGGTCGTGGACCCAGTTGTCAGCCTTTCCACGTACAGTCACTACAAGAAATATATCAACTTATGACCTTCTGTCAGTGACCCTCGAAGAATTGGTCATAAATTTATGACCATTTTAGACCAATTGGTCAAAAGCTGTTCAGGGGGCTCCAAACCCTAAACCATTGCGACCATTTTGGTGAGAAAGGTCGTAATTTCCTTACACGAAATGGTCACAAAGCAAACAGTGCTAGTCCACTGCCTTATTTCTAGTTGTTAATGACCAATATAGATGGTCATAGCCTTGTAGATTGTGGTGGGTTGTGATGACTAGGCGCCATCTCATCAGTTTTGCCTATGTGTCATGTCCATGTGGCAGTTTTTGCCCTAGGTTGTGAAGCAACCTATATTTCTATCATTCCCAAAATTCCCAAAACATTCTCATAAATTCTTTGGGGCATATCTTCATCAAATATTTAAAAATCCTTCCTTGCCTAGTTCAAAACTAATTCAATAATATTCATTATCCTATTCTGTTCACAACAACACTTTATGAAGGAAGTGCTATTTATATATTCTTGATTGCCCTCGGAATTTTTGGGCACTCTTTCCTATCCAAATTATTACCGCATGACAAAATTCAGCTCCATTTGCCTAGCAAATCTTCCTCGGCAAATTTCCAAAGTTTTTGTCCACCTAGAAGCATTGTGAAGGAAGTACCTTTTTTATATCTCTAAATGACATGAAATTTATACAGTTCCTTCATATGCCCAAATTATCAACCTCCTCCAAATTGCAGCTCAGTCAAATCATCTATGTGAGCCCAGGTTCAATTTATATTTTATGGCCAAATTGGCACGTTGCAAAGCAACTGTTATATAGACCCCTCCTATTACCCTCAAACTTTTCGGGCACTCTTCCATACCCAAATCATTGCCGCATGATAATATTCAGCTCAATTTTCCTAGTAAATCTTTCTCGGGAAATTTCCAAAGTTTCTACCTTGAGAGAAGCTTTGTGAAGTAAGTACTAGCTAGGCTTACCCAAATGATATGAAAATTTACCAGCGCATGACCATACTTAAGTAAATTACCTACACAAATTTTGAGCTCATTTCATTCATCCAATCTCTCTCACTAGTTTTCCCAATTTTCTGTCCATAGAAGAGCATTGTGAAGGAAGTACCACTTTGGCATGTCCAAATGGTATCAATTTTCTACAATGCTTTCCTATGCCCAAATAACCATCCTCCACCAAATGCCAACTCAATCCATTCATTATTTTGAGCCCAGCTTCAACATTCGTATTTATGTCCAGTGTGGTACTTTGTAAAGCAAGTACCACCTAGGCTCCTCCTTTTGAGGTGAAAATTTGTGAAGACGGTCTTCTTAGTAACTGATCATCCTCAGCCAAAACTCACGCCCATTAGCCATGTGCATTTCCCGTACCGCAAATCAAACACTTGGCTGCTTATTCATATGTTTGAGCATCGATCGGTCTCCTCGTGAGAATCTTATGTTGTGATTTTCTTCCTAGCACCTACCCGGGGAGTGCCCAACCCACTAGACATGCCTAGGCCACCCAAAACACATGGCAACGCCACGGTCATGCGGTGACCACGCGGCGGGCATGCGAGCTTACGCGCTCTAGAGTTGGGGCCCTCGGCCACCATCCAAACCTCGATGTCTCGCCATCAAACCATGTATTTATGATTAAATAGATACTTATTTACCTAGAAATGATATTTGGAAAAAATAAAGAGCAAACTATGAGGCAGCTGCAGTTCAAATTTGACCCGCTTCCAGCTGAATCGACGGGAATTTGTCTTTTTCACCAGAGGTGGATCAAAACTTTTGACACCCAACCATTTTGTCAATTGTGCATTAAATATGGCCTAGTATTTTATAAAATTGATTAGGTCCAATTTTATAAAATGGTTTTTTCATCCAAAGAAAATGAAAACTTCCTTAGGCAACATTGTTTGCCATTCCAATATGCACCCTTGTGCATAATATGAGATCATTTGAACAAACTATGCCATGAATGTGGCCATAAGATTGATCATTTGGCTTGAGAGCCATGAATCTTCACACTTGATAGCTCATTTCTGAGAACATTTTTTTAAAATAATTACCGTATTACAAGTTTATTATTTTTCCTGGAAACTTGGTCACATATAATGACACAATGCGAAGGTTTTCCAATTTTTTGATTTTTTTTGAATTTTTTATGCCCGTTTCAAAATGCGATCAAAACGGCGGGCTTGACCGTTCCTAGCTAGTGGTTGAATCTTGGAAAACTTTTGATGTTTCTCTGATTAAATAGATACTTATGTACCTAGAAATGATTTTTGGAAAAAATAAATAGCAAACTATGAGGCAGCTGCAGTTCAAATTTGACCCGCTTCCAGCTGAATCGGCGGGAATTTGTCTTTTTCACCAGAGGTGGATCAAAACTTTTGACACCCAACCATTTTGTCAATTGTGCATTAAATATGTCCTAATATTTTATAAAAATGATTTGGTACAATTTTGCAACAAATATATGGTAGGTCCTTCACAAAAAAACCTCATTTCGGGCACTCGAAAAATGGAAAATGAATTTTCCGTGCAAAGAAAATGAAAACTCCCTTTGGCAACATTGTTTGGAATTCCATGATGCACCCTTGTGAACAATATGGGATCATTTGAAGAAACTATGCCATGAATGTGACCATGAGATTGAGCGTTTGGGTTGAAATCCATGAATCTTCACACATGATAGCTCATTTATGAGAACACTTTTCTAAAATAATTTCTGTATTACAAGTTTATTATTTTTCCTGAAAACTTGGTCACATATAATGACACAATGCGAAGGTTTTCCAATTTTTTGATTTTTTTTGAATTTTTTATGCCCGTTTCAAAATGCGGTCAAAACGGCGGGCTTGACCGTTCCTAGCTAGTGGTTGAATCTTGGAATTTTTTTGGTGTTTCTCTGATTAAATAGGTACTTGTGTAGCTAGAAATGATTTTTGGAAAAAATAAATAGCAAACTATGAGGCAACTGTAGTTCAAATTTGACCCGGTTCCAGCTGAATCGGCAGGAATTTGTCTTTTTCACGAGAGGTGGATTAAAAGTTTTGACACCCAACCATTTGGTTATTTGTACATTAAATATGGTCTAGTATTTTAGAAAAATGATTTGATACAATTTTGCAACAAATATTTGGTATGTTCTTCACAAAAAAACTCATTTTGAGCACTCGAAAAATGAAAAATGAATTTTCGTGCAAAGAAAATGAAAAGTTCCTTATTACTATTTTGTTATTTTTTTCTTCTAAAAACTAGGTCACATTTGATGACATGATGAGAAGGTTTTTCATTTGTTTCATTTTTTTCCAATGTATCAGGTCAAGTAAATAGCTAAGATGATCTAACATCTTATTTTTAAATTTATCACGACCAATTCAATTGGTCATAATATTGTATTGCGTTCTGATTGGTCTGTGGACAAGGCACACAGATCATGCACAAAACACCATTGGATCTTCCCGGATCCAACGGTTGCCGTCGCTCCTCGCCTCCCCCACCAACCCCACCTGAGGCGAAACCCTAGCTGGCATCTTCCATCCACCACCCGCCTCCTTTCTTTCTTTCTTTCTTTCTTTCTTTCTTCCTCTCCCCTCTCCCCCGATGCAGATCCCCTCGTCCCCCTCAGATCCTCCTCCCCCGATCCCACCAGCCGGCGGCGACGTCCCCGCATCCATGGCCTCCCCGCGCCCATCCTCGCCGCATCGCCACCCCGACCCCTCCCGTCCCCACCGCATCGCCACCCCCAAGCCACCTCCCTTCCCTAACCCTACACCCGTACCTCAACCTGCGCCACAACCCGTCGGATCCCCCTTCTCCGCTGCCGCTCCCCCTCCACTCCCCTCAACCGGCGGCCAGATCCACCCACTCCCTGTCCCCACCCACTCACCCAACTCCCTCTCTGTCGCCGCCATCTAGGCCGGCAGCCATCTCCGGCGCGCAAGGCGTCGGTACCAGGGAGGAGGCATGGAGATGAGCTTCGGGGGCGGAGGTGGAGGGGAGTGCTCGTTGTCGTCCGCGGGGTCGATATAGTTCAGCGGTGCCCTCCCCCTCCCCGCCTCCCACCCCCCTCGCCGCCGCCTCCTCCTCCCTCCAGCACTACGTATCCAACCTCGCCTCTCGCTTCGCCGCCCCGCGCTCGCCGCCCCGCACTCTGGTCTCAAGAGCTCGCCAGAATGGTCACCCATAGGGTAAGCTCCTCCTCCCTCTCTCTCTCTCTTCCCCGCCCTGCCGTCCTCCCCCAGTCCTCTAGATCGGCCGCGCCGTCGATCTTACCCCCATCGTGGCTGACCTCTCTATGTTTGCGCGCAGTTCCACCAGTACCAGGTGGTGGGTCGCGCGCTGCCGACCCCCGGCGATGAGCAGCCCAAGATCTACCGCATGAAGCTCTGGGCCACCAACGAGGTCCACGCCAAGTCCAAGTTCTGGTCAGTCTCCTCCCCCGACCTCGATCTTCCTCGCGCGCTGGTTTCATCGGCGCTTATGTGTTTGATTGTTTGGTTGTTTGCGCGCAGGTACTTCCTGAGGAAGCTCAAGAAGGTGAAGAAGGCCAACGGCCAGATGCTCGCCATCAACGAGGTATATCACTTCTCTCCAGTTGCCATGATCCGTGGATGCAACTTTAACTGTGCTGGCTGGTACTAACTGCCGTGGTTGTGCAATAGATCATTTTTGGTACCGTGTTGGTCTTGTGTATGGCGAAGGCACTTGATTTTAGTTGCTGCATAGGGAGATGTATGCAGCGTTGCATTGTTCTAGCTTTAACCAAACGGTAGAATAATACTGTTTCTGTGGATCGTGTTGAGGTTTTGGTGGTTTCTACTGAAGGTCCTTGGTTCCTTACTAGGTCAAGTATATTGGTCGTGACCTCACTTGTATGTTAGGTTTAGTTCGTGTGTTCTGTGATGTTGCTGAAATAGGGTATTTGGTAGATTTATACCAGATCATGTAAGTTGGTTCTGGCCTCATTCGGTGTGAATTTAAATTGAACGAGCCACTCTCTTAAACAACACTGCGACACTAAGTTCACTTTGCTCTTGTCTTGTTATGTAATAAGTGTTCTCAGTTGGTATCAAATGCGGTACCCTGTTCACCCTGCTTCTGTTATGTTACAAGTGTTTTGAATTAAGTCCATAAATGATTGTTGTCTAGTGCACACAGTAGCACTGCAAAATGCAAGTATGCTGATTATTTTTTGAAAACTCTACATCCTATTTCTAGCATCTTATACATGTAAAAAGAGAGTTAGAAAATGTGAATTAAGTGTAACCATGAGCTTTGTTTGTTCTTGTACTCTTTGTATGTTCCTGGTCGCCACCACGGACTGCGAGCGGGGGTCCTGGTCCTCTCCCTCGTCGTCCTCGGCGGCGGCATCGCGGCTTGGCGCCATCGCCGTGCCCTGCGTCAACGTCACGATCAGCTTCACGGATCGCCGTCTTCACGGTACACATGCACACATTTCTGAAATCCACAATCAACAGTTTGGTGTACGTGCTGACTACTGAATCATGAGACATGCGTGTGGTTGTGCTTGTGTAGAGGTTGGTCGAAGAGGGCTGGAGTTCATGCCGTTCCTGCTGTCCCTGTTCGTGTTCCTCTTCGGCACCTCCTGGTTCATCTTCGACCTCATCCTGGTGAGATTTCCATCCAACCCTCCCCGTCCCCATGGTGCTCTTTCTAGTTAGTACTCGTCCGAGAGAGTTGCTTGGAGTAACTATACTCAAGATGCAGTCGCAGTAGGATTAGTTGCTTGGAGTATTTAACAAGACCGAACAAGATTTAACTTGTCAAGATTCAACAATATTTCTTAGTAAAGCTGAGTAGAGTATATATTCTGAACATGCAAGCATAAATATTCTTAGCATAAGTACATGATTAGGAGTATCATGCTTCTGAATATCTCCAAGCTGGATATTTCCATTAAACATGTTTCTGAATACCTCCCATATATATTTTCGTTAGTCTGCTTAGTGCATCATTAAGATTATAAGCATCATTTTCATTGAATCCTGGTTACATATTTGTGTGTACTCAAGTTGAAAATGGGACTTGGAATAATATGAAAGTTTCATCTTTTCTATTGCAGCGAGTGGGTCGGTTATGCACTGGTAGCATCCTTGCTACTAGTGGTGGGCGCGATGGTCCGGGCCAAGCAGAGAAAGATAGGTGAGATATGCTCAGAGGTGATCATCGACAAGTCCTCGGACAAGATGACGATGGAGAGTATAGTGGAGGCACAACACATCATGAAGAAGGTGCACGAGTACGTCAAGACGACGAACATCGTGATCCTCAGGCTATGGTCCATTATTCTAGCCCGGTCACCAAAGGTATATATCATTGCACACTAGTCTTGATCATTGACCATCCTTTGTGTAATGTTGGGGTACCGTCCGTCACATATAGTTCTGGACTATAATGTTTTGTGTACTGTTCATTGTCCTGATCATTGTTTCAGTTAAATTCAGTCCAAATTCAGTCCAGGAGTACTCCAAATTTAGTCCAAACACAGTCCAGATATTGTTTTGGTTTCCTTGTACTCCAAATTCATTCCAAACACAGTCTAGGAGTATAAACAAGTTTATAGATTCAGTCCAATTTCACTTGTGCAGGAAATTCACCTGTGCGGCGGCGGCGGGGAAGGAGCAGCACCGGCAGCCCTGACAGAGGAAGCCATGTTGCCGTTTTGTTTGTTCCCAGCCTTGACTATGGTTGTCCAGCGAGTCCGGCATGTCGTCATTTTCTTGTAAAGCAGTATTGTATCACACTTGTAGAGCTCGTTACACATGTAGATCTTGTAAAGTACTGTATTACACATGGTTATATGTATTGGCAACGTGATCTGGTTGCTCTTATTTGAAGTATCATGTGTGCTTTTGTCTGCCAAGTTAAATACTAGTTGAAATATGAAGAATATGAGCCTGATAGATGGGACTCACTTACCAGACCCAAACCTGACAACTGGGACCCATCTGACTGGTGGACCCATTTAATAAAAAAGGAAATTATAATTATTTAGATGAAAAGGCCAAGGCCCAATAATAAAAAAGGCTGCAATGTTGGGCCAGGCCCATGAAGTCGACCAAAAGTTGACAGAAAAAAATATAGAAAGGCTGAATTAATGGGCTAGGCCCATGTAGAAAACTGAATTGGACCGGGCTGAATCTTGTGCCACATCAGCTTACCATGCTGGATGCCTACGTGGCCTGGGGAGGTTGCTAGTGACCAAAACGCCATAGTGGACATATTTTGGTCGTAAACGTCTTCGACCATTCCAGAAGAAAGGTCGCTATAGTCAGTTTATGACCGCCAGCTTTTGACCTTCTGTTTTTGGTCACAAAAAGGTCGCAAATGGAAATTTGCGACCTTTCAGTGACCAATAGTGGTGGTCACAAGTTGACATATTTCTTGTAGTGAGTCCACGTCTGATGGATGTCGTTCGTTGACCATGTTGACCACGCCGTGCCAAGAGCACCAGTGTGGTGGACGACGGCGAGGCCTAGGAAGGGGACGACGCGGAGCCGAGGAAGACACTGCAGTGGATGCCCACGCAGAGAGGAGTATGAGGGTTCATTGGTTCAGCTGCGGTGTGAGGGTGCCGTCGCCGCAGAATAACAGGGGGTGTGGGTGAGTCGAGGGATGGCCTGGCCAGCGGTAGGAGTAGTAGGGGCGGTGAGGCCTCTGCGGCAGCACAACCGGCCATGGGAGGCAGGAGCAGGCGGCACGACCGGCGCTGCTTTGGGCGGCTGGAGGAAGAAGACCAAAGGTTGAAGAAGCAGGACGGCCGTTGGATGGACATCGTACGGTCACTGCAGCTAGAATCATTTATATTGACTAAGTTGACAAAGTCCTTGGTACGCGTCAACTTAGTAGGCCCACAGGTCAGCCTCCGAAATGATGCGCCCAGATGTCAGGGGGAGGAATCATGTTTTGGGGCTGAAGCTAGAATATCCGAGATTGAAGAAGAAGCACGACATCCGTTGGATGGACATCCAAAAGCCACTGCTGCTAGAACCATGTGTTGACTATAAGTTGACAAAGCCTTGCATACGCGTCAACTAACTTTTTTTAGGGACGCGTCAACTTAGTAGGCCCACAAGTGTGTGGCAGAGAACTTATAGCCCATTTGCGATTTGTAAGAATGTACAACCCATTTTTGAATTCTAATGGAATTTACTACAGCCCATTTACAGTTTGTTAAAAGTACAACCCATTTTCTAGCTAGGACAATGATTAATAATTTCAACCACCTGTTCAAAATAGAATTCAATAAAATTTCCCACATTTTGATGGGATCCGAAATATTTTTATCCCGAAATTTCTAGTCATATTAAATACAATTTCACTATAAATATGTATTACGTAAAAATCCAACGAAACATTGCATGCGCAACAATTAATAAAATTAAAATTTTCAAAATCCAAAAATAATATTTTATAAACTAATTACATGTTTGGTGCATTTTTTATAGTTACTGCCCAGTTTTTATAATTACATCCCATTTAATATTTCTTAAAGCCCATTTTCCTGTTAAGCCTAATGCATCCCTCCTAGGAAAGATTTGCAGCCCAGCGGGGCGGAGAATAACAAGTTGACCTTGCCTGGGTATTCCTCAAAAAAAAGTATAGCTGGGCTAGCCATTTTCAGCTTGAAAAAATTAATATCTAGGCTGGATATCTGGCCTGGGCTAGACGGGCCACAACCCGCCCAGTTAATACCCTGCTCTCCTCTGAACAACAGCGAAAACATTGCTCAAGAAAAACTCTGCAGTGCTCACACCTCAAAAACACAAATACTGCTCGAGCTGCTTGGTCCCAGCTGTCGGCCGCTCCTTGTGCAATTCTCTCATTTATTGACTACATAGGTTGACAATGGTGTTGGACCGTGATGTTAGGAAATTAGGAGGAAGCAAACAAAATATAGTTGTACATAATAGGGAGGCACTTGCGTACGTACGGCTATGGCCCTAGTGGGTCTCTACTATCATCCAGTCAAAATAAAGTCATCTCCTGAATCCTCATGTTCGTTGACCATGTTGACAATCCTCGGTGCCATGGCGAGCGCAACAACTTGAAGGACGACGGAGAGGGCCTCGCGGGACCTACGAATGGTCTGATACAGCGCCCCTGCTCATTCAGGACGCCAGGATCATCGGACACCTATGAGCACCTTCGAGAGACTGAGACGACATGAAACGGCAAGGCCACGCTTGGGAGCTCTGGTTTATTTCACACCTATATTAAGATACAAGTGTAATTTACTCGTCATCAGAAACAACACGTAAAATATAGGCGTAATGAAACCGAGGGCCCGAGGTCTGTAAGTAAAACTGGTGGGTTACACGTGTAATTTGAGAGACCAGTGTATATTTTACTAGTCAAAATCGACCAACCAAGCGCTTCGCCTGAGACCATCTGCTTTTATTTACAGGCATTAGTTTTACAAGCAGTTTTGGTTGAAAAATGACGATCCAATCACAGCCTAAGATGATGAGTTGGTCGGAAGATCATATGGTTTCACCTCTAACACACCTGAGTTGTCGTATATGCTATGAATGAAACATAAGACAATGAACTTCTTAAGCACAAAAACAATAGAAGAGGATGATCTTCATAATATGCAAATCACAGGCATTAGCTCAACATGCAAAACAATATGAAGCATTATTCTCAGGAGGCACGGTGAACAGCTCATGATGCCGCATGCCACAGCATTCCAAGCTCCACTTTGCAATCAAACTCACAAGGCCCGGCATTACATAGACAACATTCAGAACAAACTCTTAAAATACCTTACATAAGTCAACATTCATGTGACTATGCATCTCAGTAGAGTAAATATTTCTGAATTGAAGACAGGAATAGGAAAAAACGATTGACGTAGCTCACAGCAAAGGGCGTCCCCCACTCAAAAATATGAAATGCATGGCTTCTGGCTAACATCAATGAGCAAAATTTGACAAGGTTTTTCAATTCCAATATATTAAACTAATGTCTTCTTGCTAACATCAATGATTAAACTTTGACAAGCTTTTCCCATTCAAAATATGTGATGCCTATGATTGTGGAACAGGCTGTCATCATTTTGTCAACTGATAGTCCGGTGGCTCAAGGTGAAAATGAATGATTAGAGAACCATCCCATGTATTGTGCATGATGAAGTATTATGGAGGACACAAACCATCTGAACATTTTGTGCAGTTCCACTAAAATCAAGCTGAGCATCCCTGTGGATTTCGTATTATATGCTGCAAGAAAACAAAGACACATCAGCACACACATGAATATTGGCCCCAGTGTCAACCCACCAATCAGTGGACTAACAAACTGAAAGTACGATGAGCAGATTACCATACCCAGATGCCCCTATCATTGTTGCTTAGAATGACATTGACAGACTTGGAGTCCTGTCATGCCTTCTTGTAGTTGTTTGGGCACTTTTTGCCCAGTGCACTCCACGTGTTGTAGAGTTGCCTGTGCTCTGTGGAGACTATTCATGTCACCAGCATCTACTAATACTCTATAGAGCTTCTCGATCATTCCTTGTGTAATGTAGCGCAAACAGTGACTTCTTCTTTCAGCAAAGTGGTAAGACCAACTAGACCCACTAGTGCAGCAGTTTGCCTTAGACACATTGGCTCCTTTTGTGCAGTTCAACTAAAATCAAAGTCGGAAAACCTAGCTTTAATTTTGATATCCCTCTAAGCAACAATAGGTATAAGGGAAACAATTACTGAGAAATAACGGTTCATGACTTGTACTCCCAGAAGAAAAATATCTACTGATCTACCTTATCTTGATGGGAAACAAAGCAGGAGAGTAGCAATTCTCCATCAGTGTGATTCATTCATATTAACTGAGACATTATCTTAACAATGCCTTGTTTCAACATGTATAAAGAACGACCAAGTAGAAAAGTACCATTCCTAAAACAATGCGACTGATTCATTTTAACAGAGACATTATCTTAACAATACCTTGGTTAAACATGTAGAAAGAACTACAAAGTAGGATAGTACCATTTGTAAAACACTGTAACTGATATATAATAACAGAGACATTATCTGAACAATACATTTCTTAAACATGTACTCCGGCCGATCCCTAACAGAAATGGTACTCCCGCCGATCCCTAACAAGTGTTGCAGTTTTGAACTAAGATTCAGTAGTTAATTCTGAGGAAAGTCTATACTGACCTTTCAAGGCCAAAATTTGAAACAACTCATGAGGAAGACCTAAAAGAGATCTCAACACATATATGGAAATCCGGTCTCCTTTTGTGCAGTTCCACCAAAATTAAGTGAATAAAAATGTCGCAATAGCAACAAGTTGAATAGATATCCCTGTTTTAACAGAGGCAAAAAAGGAATCAATTACTGGCCAATAAAGGAGGATGATACATGCGGCCACAAAAATGGTAATCCCGCCAATCCCTAACATGTGTTGTAGTTTTGAACTAAGATTCAGTAGTTAATTCTGAGAGTGCCATTGCTTAATTTTACCGGCGGCATTAGATTAACAAAAAGCATAAGCAGTTCTAGGGAAGAGTGTAACGCCCCGGATCCGATCCGCCAGGTGTCTTCCATTTATTCGCCGTCATTGCCACGTCATTTGCTTGCGTGTTGCATTTTTCCATGTCATCATATGCATTGCATCATCATGTTTTCAAAACTTGCATCCGCCCCGGTTGCCCAGCCTCTTCCGTTGTCCATTCCGATCCCAACCACACTCGCTGGCGCCCGCGACACCTCCGAAATAGTATTTTATTAGTGGCATAAAAACATTCTCGGAATGGGATGAAACTTGGCGAGCAGCCTTGTTATAGTGTAGGTAGACCGCCTGTCAAGTTTCGTCGCATTCAGAGTCTGTTTGATAGCCCAACCACCATTGGTAGCGGCTCCGTTGTCGGTATTTTCGTCGGACGTTTTCGGTCTCCGGAAACCCGTGCCGGGCCGCATTACGTCTCTCTCTTCTCATCTCAAGCCCTCATCTACACAGCCCACTAGGCCCAACTAGCCCGCTCCGCTTCGGACCGTTCGATGGTGATCGAACGGCTCCGAAACGGAGCAAAACTCTCAACCCTAGACCCCTTTCCTATTTAAACCCACTCCCATGCCATTTTTGGGCATCCCTAGCACCTCCACCTAACCCTAGCCTCCCCCCTCGGATCGGCCGCCACCTTCCACCCTCTCCTCGAGTTCTGGCGCCGGCCACCTCCTTAGCGCCACTTGGCAAGTCGCCAGTGGGTGCGCCGTCCTCCAGCCCCTCAGCGAAGGCCACGTGCCCTCCCTAGCGCCCCACTTCGCCGCAGGCCCGCCAGGTCCATCGCGGGCCCGCACGAAGCCCGAAGCCGCACCGCCGCAGCCCGTGAGGGCCCGGATGCCCCGCTCCCCGCGACCAAGCGCCGCGTCGCCTCCCCCATGGGCGCCGCCGCACCTCGCCCTCTGTCATCGCACCGCCGCACAACGTCGCCACCGGACCCCGCCTCCTCCGTCGCCCAGGTTGCCCGCACCTCGTCCCTGTGCTTCCTCTCCCCTGGATCCATCTCTCTCTCACCCCTCTGTGACCTCCCGCCGGAGCCGCCATGGATGGCCGCGCAAGCTCCGCCACCGGTGACCTCGCCTCCATTCTGCCCCGTCGGCCCCGGATCTGGCTGGAATGGACCCCGAGTGGCCGGATCCGCCCGCTCCCGGCCTCCTCCGTACCCCACGTCCTCGCCGGCGAGCTTCCCCGCCGCGGTCCCGATCTGGACGCCGCCGTCCCGGGACGCCGCCCCCTTCCCGTGAACCAAACGGCCCCGCTGCACCACACTGTCCGTTTTCACCCGATGTTGGTTTTTTGGCTAAGTCCCTGAAACCTCATGTTCTGGTGCCCTCTTCATCATGTCATAACTCTCTGCATACTGCTCCGTTTTGTGCATGTAATATATCAAAATGTTCATTGCGAGATGCTCTTCATTTCATTCCATCATGACATGCTTGTTTGAGTTCATCTTGATGCCCTAATCATTTTTGCAAGGGTGCTATGTAATGTTGTCTGCTGTAGTTTAACAGAACTTGCTCATTTGTCATTTTTACATCTTTTTGTGTGATTTTCTTTTGAGCATGAAGTATACATGTGTTATGAGATAAAGTATGCCATGTTTGCTGTGGTGCAATCCAATATTAATGATATGCCATGTGCTGATTGTTACAAGCTTGCAAAGTAGCCTCCGTGATGTTGCTGATTTCTGTGACTTAGTCATTTCTACTGTCTGAAACTGTTACGTTGTGATGCTACGTAAACCTGCTTCTACAAGTCATTATATGCTTAATCTGGAGATGTTCACTAAGGATGTTTTGTTATACATTTGATGCGCTATCAATCCATGCCTTTGGTTGCATTTATAGCCTGCTGAAGCTTGTTGTAATATTGCTCTCAAATTGCTAAATAATGTAGCTGTCAGCCTGTTAACTTTAAGTTCAGTTTTGCCATGTGTTTTGCTAGTGGTCCATGCACCCTATGAACTTTATATTGCCATGCTTAGCTTCATGTACATGTCCTCTTACTGTTGGTTACCTTGTCATGCCATTTAATGCTCTGTAGTGAGTTGTACAAGCTCACCAACAAGCCTACTTATCGTTGTTCTTGCCATGTGCTGTTATTTTCAATAAGTCTGAATCTGTCATATCAGTTGCCATGTTTGCATGGATCCTACCATCTTTTCTATTGATCTTTGGAATAAGTTTAGTAAGTGAGTTTTGTTAATTGCTTTTCGTACTAGCATGCCATGCCTTTGGTTGCCATGATAAGTTCCTGTAGCATGTTGTTTGATAGCTCTAAACATTGCAACTTGATGTTATTTTTGCCATGCACAGTGATTTCTGCTAAGTCTGTGAAACTGTTATTATTTGCAATCTTGCCATGTCCTTCTGAGCATGTTCTAGTGATTTCTGGAGATAGCCCAGTGTTCATGTTTTGTTAATATTCACCTGTACATCATGTACATGCCTTTTGTTTTCATGTTGAGGTGCTATAGCATGTTGTTTTGATACTTGCAAGTTGCCTAGTTACTGTTTTGGACAACTTGTCCTTTAAACTTGTTTCATGCGTATGTGTTGAACGGTTGCTCCGTTTTGAGTGTGCTCTACATGAAACTTGCTTAGTTTTGCATGTAGTTTCATGTTACCATGTTGCATCCATGTTTTGAGAGTGTGTTTGCTTGATGTTTTAATGCATTTTGCATCGATGCCATGTTTAACTTGTTTTGCTCATATCTTCTAGGCCGTAGCTCCAAATTAAATGAACTTTATATGTAACTTAACTAGAATTTCATGTATATCATTTTGGTGCATCTTAACTTGCTGTTTAACAACTTGAACATAAGGTTTATTCAGATCTGGACCAATTTCGAAATTTGCATATGGGGACTTACCGGAATTGTTATATGTTGTTTCCGGCCTCATTTAAACTTGCTTTGATGTGTTCTTCTTGTATGCATCATCTCTTGCCATGCGTAGCCACATGTAGCCTTGTCATGCATCATACTTGGTTGAGCATCATGCCTTGTTCATGAGTGGTGTGTTTACCATGTTGTGTGCTTCTTCTCGATAGTTCCCGTTTCGTTGCGATCGTGAGGATTCGTTCGTCTTCGTGGCTTCATCTTCTTCATGGACAAGTTCTTCTTCCAAACAGAATTTCAGGCAAGATAACCGTCACCTTGGATCTCATTACTATCATAGCTATGCTAGTTGCCTCGATGCTATCGCTATGTTGCGTTACCTACCACTTGCTCATCAAGCCTCCCAAATTGCAATGAACATCTAACCTTTGTCACCCTTCCTAGCAAACCGTTGTTTGGCTATGTTACTGCTTTTGCTCAGCCCCTCTTATAGCGTTGCTAGTTGCAGGTGAAGATTGCTCCATGTTGGATTATGTTTATGTTGGGATATCACATTATCTCTTATATTATTAATGCATCTATATACTTGGTAAAGGGTGGAAGGCTCGGCCTTATGCCTGGTGTTTTGTTCCACTCTTGCCGCCCTAGTTTCCTTCATATTGATATTATGTTCCCAGATTTTGCGTCCCTAACGCGGTACTATCGAAGGCCATCGCAGCAACAAAGATCGAGTATAAAATGGTGAAGAGCTATTTCACCTAACAGATTGGCTACTAGACCATGGCAATCTACGTCACAATATATATATGGCAGGATATTTTGGCAACTAATCGGCCTTGGCATGCCATCTCAGTTAAGCAGATTGAGTGCAGAACAGGACAGGGAAGCTTCTTAAGCAGAGCATATTGACTGTAAACTACTTCGGCAAATAGTGAGATTAATAGTGTCTATCAGCTAACATTCAGCGCTACACCGACATGCATGGGGCCTCAGTCTAGAATGCGCGTACCTTGGGAGAAGCTGACCGCCGTGCGTCTCCACACGAACGTCGCCAGCGGTGGCGGTGCTGACCGCCGTGAGCCTCCACAAGAACGTCACCAATGGTGGCGGCGTGTGACAGCCTGGATTTTGCCTTTTCTCTTTTTAACGGACTTGCCTTCTCTCTCTTTCCGGACTTGGTTTTCATCATGGTTTTTGCCCTGATTTGATTTGGATTTTTGGATCAATTCAAATGGACTTGTCACTTGGGCATATCCTTGGCTTTCACCCAAGTGACCTATCTACCTTATTCCTCCCACAAATTCCCAAAATAATGAAATGAATACTTTTCCTAAAAGGAAAATATTCATTTTTCTCTCTTAAGCTCATTTCAGAACTTTGTGCTCCAAAGCAACGTCAAATTTTCTTGCTCAGAAAAATCTGAGATAATTCCTAAATATTGCATCACTTTTTTTAATATTTTTGCCGTAGAAAATATTTTCACTTCTGGACCAGAAATGCACTTTGTACAGCAAGTGCATTTTTCCTTGAGCTTTTGTCCTTGAGATTTCTTGAGATTAAAGACCTTCCTAAGAAACCCTAAACCCCAGGAGATTAGCCCTAATGGCCTTTTAGAAGGTGGCCAAACTTGGTGACCAAGTTTCTGACCAAACACTTGCCAGTTTGGTAGAGTCGTGTCTGGTCGGCCTGGGTATGATCCCTCACCTGTCCTAGACATAGCACTGCACGGTCGAGCTCGTAGACATGGTTTGGCCGCTCCTAGCCATCGTTTTGGCCATGCCAACTTGGTGACCGCGCGAGTACACGGCGCCTGGCAGCGTCTCGACGTGCTCTGGCTGGCGCTTTGCGTTCTGTTTCGCGCGTGTGCATGAAAGCGCTTGCCTCCGACTGTCGCAACATGCCACAACCCTCGATCCATCACCCATGACCCCTCCCTGGCGCTCGCCGACGCCGGAGCCGCCACAGCAAGCCCGGTCAAGTCGCAGCCAAAATGGCACAGTGCGCGCGTGTGCTTGTCCCCATCTCAAACCGCCTCCTGTGCTCGTCCGCGAGCGTGGGCAAGTGCCGACGTTGACGCTGCACCCTGTCCCCTCACGTTGGAGCCTCTGGTCGACGTTCGCCGCGTGTCCAGAGCGCTCTGGCGGCGACACGTCCGCCCTGCTCCGGCTATAAGTCACCCCGCCTCCCTTGCTAGCCACGCACCACTCCACACCACCTCCACGAACACGTAGACGAGCAGAAGCCCGGTTGGGCAGGCCTCTGGCCGTCGCCCCGACCCGATTACTCCAGGGATCCCCACAGACCAGCTGCCGCTCTCCAGGGCCTCTCGAGCTCAAGCAGCTGCTTGGGCAGGGCCTTGGTGGTCTGTTGGAGCTGCCTGGACCCCGCCAAGCCCTCGGAGCTGCCTCTAGGCACCGTCTTCCACCTCTCCGGCGAACCCCGTCCGCCACCGAAGCTTGCGAGCTCGACTGCGACCAGCTCTGTCCACCTTTCACCAAGCCACGGGTACGGGCAGGTGCGCCGCGAGCCCCGCTTCCGATCTATCCCTCTAGCCTAGCCCCAAACCCCCTCGTCGCCGGGATGAGCTCCGGTGAAGCACCGCCTCCCCTATGATCTCGATCCCCTTCCCTCTTTCCTGACTGGTGGGGCCCAGTGTCAGCCTCACAACTCCCGCCCGAAGCGGTACGAGTGGAGGCGCACTCCCACTTTATGCCTTCGACGTCACCCCCCCAGGATTTTCTATTTATTCAAATTTAATTCAGAAATTTGACTAAACTTTGACCAACCACCATTTCTAAACCATAAGTCCAAATGAATTGATTCTTTTTGCATTGTCTTTGTTACAGAAAGCTCTAGCAGCGCACCAAAAGGTGGATTTTTCCTTGCTATATAGAATTTCTGGTGATTTTCAGAATGTGTTTTGACATTTATTTTTGTGGTTTAAAAATATTTTTGGAAGGAGGATCTTGCCTTGAAGCTAACTAGGAGGAGTGTGACCCTCCTCTGCACTAAGGCAAGCCACAACATCATTTGGATGGTGTTATTTCAATATCTATGATTTTCTACTTGAATATGAGTCTTTATTTGCATTTAAATTTTGATAAATTAATATGGTTAATTGCTAGTTGTTTTATGATGCTTGATATGCTTGTTTTACCTTCTAGTTGAGTTCATAGAATTGTTTGGCTAAGTAGAGTAAGATTTTCCACTAGATATTTTGTTATGGAAATTTATGGTAGCTATTTTTGCTAGTAATAGTTTTCAACTAAATGATGAACTAATAAAAATGTTGTTTATAGATAAAAATGAGTTATAACCAGAGAAGTTTCTGATCTTAGTATTGCAAGATAGTTATTGCTTGTTTTGATCCATGCTTAAGAGTTGCTTGCTCTGGGTGATGAGTAGTTGCATGATTTCTGGTATGATGCTATGTTAGTAATAAAAAAAGTTTTCCTGAAAGTTAATACTTGATTAAGTTCAACCTGAATATGATGTTGATCACATCATGGTGCCACTGAATTGGGTTTTTAATTCAGTGCTTCCACATTTACCTAATGGGAAGGTCTTGATTCGGTCCTTTATCGTGGCTCTCACCGGTGCCTCCCGTGAGGGAAGGTTATGGGCGTGCATACCCTGGCCTGGTAGGCAGACATAACCTTGTGTGCTTGTTTGGTTTTATGGTACCTTGTCCCTGTTTGGGACCATTTTGCCATGACAGTGGCTGTTGGTGTCTTTAGTAGACACTGGGCCACCAAAGACCTAGCTCTGAGAGGGAGATGGTCGGAGTGGCCGGGGAGAGTGCATGGCAAAGAGAGTGTTTCGTCGGAATACTTTGGTCCACCCGAATGGGAGTACGAGGCCAGGTATTCCATAGTGTGGGTAAAGTGCGCTGCCTCTGCAGAGTGTATTTAGTCTATCGATAGCCGTGCCCTCGGTTATGGGCAAGAATCGGGAGTAAGTCACGCCATGGATCAACTTTTATAATTAATCTTGCAAACTAGTAATTATTGTGATGCATTGTTTGGTGGTGAACCTTGAACACTCGAGGTGTTCATGAGTGATTGGTTTCAGGTGTGACCCCGGTGTGGTCACCGTTTGGTTACGAGGTAACCGTCTGGTAAGCAAGTCCGCGTGACTCGGTGCGCTGTTTGGTTGCTTTGCATAGCTTTGCATTTGTAGTAATTTCTCGCATTAATTTAACTTGATTAATTATCATGATATTGTCTGTCATCATGCTTATGTTTGTCGTGAGCTTGCAAGTACATTCAATGTACTGACCTGGCGTGTCATGCCAGTTTCCAGGCAAGTTGATTCGCATCGGAGCGCATCCTGTGTCTAGGCCGTGTCCACGTCGGTGTCCCTGTGCCTTGGAGTTCCGCTACGTCGTTCTTCCGCTGCCGCGTAGTTTCGTGTGATCGAGGCCCCAGCCATGTTCATTAAATAATATACATACTGTCCAGCACCACCGTGTGTGCCGCTTGGCCTCGAATCTCGATGTAATATCAAACCTTTGTACCATGCTAGTGTCAATAAAGCAGTTATTTCTGTACCATGTTGTTGTATATTGCCAGAAGACTCGATCTCTGGGCTGGCAATGCAGGGTAAACCGGTTGCTCTGGGCCGTGGTGCCACAACGCTTGGTATCAGAGCCACGCTGATTGTAGGACACGCTAGACTGGTAGTGCGTTAGCAAAACGGTAGATAGTTTCGTTTGAGTGCCGGTAGACATAGGAATTGGTTTTTGCATTGCATGCATGACTTATTGTTGTTATTACTAACCGTATGGTTTGTGAGTGTAGATGGCACCAGTACCGATCTTGTACCATCCTGAGCCAGTTCCGTGCACACCGCCGCACCTGCTTCAGAACGTGTGGCGACGACTCAATCCAGAGGGTGCTGATCTAGAGTATCGGGTGTATCGCGAGCATTTGGCCGGTGCATTGTATGAGTATTATGCTGAGGTCACTCTACACCACTGTTCCCCATCCGGCGCTTACACTCATTCGTCTAAGGGTGGTCTTGCTTCTACGCCATCTCAGGCGGTTCAGTTTGCTGCTATCGAGGCTCTTGTAGACTTGCGCTACAATGAGGTTCGCATGCACACCCACCCTGGACTTTTCTTCTACCCATCTCTGCACGAGAATGGGCGTATCCGCTTTCCTTTGATTAATCCGGCGTGCGATTGTCCCACTAGCCACCTTGCATGCTACATCACCGCTAGCTATCTCCTTAACTACGAGTTAGCTCGGGAGCTCTCCCGTGCTCGCGCCGCTCTCGCTGCTGCTCGTATAAGGAACCCTCTTCCCGCTGTCATCTACACTTCTGCTCCTTCCACCTCCGTTCCTACGACGACCTCGCAAGGTACCGTTAACCCTTTAACGGTGAACTCTCACAGCGCTCCTGCTGCATGGTCTTCTCTTGTCGCTACTCCTGCCGCTCCTGTGCCTAGATACCATCCCCCGCCTACCCCTGAGGGAGAGCCCTCATGGTAGCGCCAGCGCACCTCTCTTCCCCCGGAGGTCACTACTATCAGTTCAGGATCTGGCTCTGGCTCAGGAGACGAGCCTGCAGCACCATCTGAGCAGTAGATCGTTAGAGTATCATGGTAGTCATGAGCATGATGTACGGCTGTAATCGCACTTGTCACGATGCGTAGTTTCCTGTACGAGGGTAGTAGACCCATTGCGATGTTTATTTTCATGTTGCGACTATGTATAATTATGTTGGACTCCTTTTTTCCGACTTGGTTTTATTCGCTGCTTTCTTCCGGGATTTGTCATTGGTTTTTCCCCACTTTGGAATTTTCTCATCATGGTTGCTATGTATTGGGAAAACGAAAAATAGGATGCCGCGTGGAGGCAGCAGCAGTCAAGTTGGTGAGGATGTCCCTGTCCGTCGTTTCGCAAGACATGCAGGACATTCCCCTGAACCATACCAGCCACCTCCGCCTCCACTGCCACAACCGCCTTCCACCGAGCAAATCCTGTGAATGTTTGAAGAAATAAGGAGCAATGATCTGCTGGAAATACTGAAAAGTGTACAGGTTATGGCTGGGCAGAATGGAAACTAGAATGGCCATCATTCCAAGCTATCAGATTTTTAGCGAACCAAGCCTCCCAGTTTTAGGTATGCTACTGATCCTTTGGACGCCGACGACTGGCTAAGGACTATTGAAAGAAAACTGGAAATTGCTTGCACAGACGACGGAGACAAGGTTCCCTTCGCAACGCATTATCTCGAAGGAGTTGTTGCTATATGGTGGGATAATGCCAAAGCAATATGGCCTGCCGACGAGGAAATTACTTGGACAAAATTCAAGGATCATTTCAGCATATCATATTCCAATCGGAGTCATGAAGATCAAGCAATGCGAATTTCTCGCTCTCACTCAAGGCAGCATGACCGTCGCCTAGTATCTGAATAAATTCAACCATCTGGCCCGCTATTCTCTCCATGATGTGGCCACAGAAGAGCGGAAGATCGACCGATTCCTTGGAGGCCTACATCAACATCTCCCGTGCACTCTCAGTATGTTTGATTTCCCGGACTTCCTGACTCTGGTGAACAAGGCCCTTGAGGGAGTCCTGGATTAGGGGGTGTCCGGATAGCCGGACTATACCTTCGGCCGGACTCCTGGACTATGAAGATACAAGATTGAAGACTTCGTCCCGTGTCCGGAAGGGACTTTCCTTGGCGTGGAAGGCAAGCTTGGCGATACAGATATGTAGATCTCCTACCATTGTAACCGACTCTGTGTAACCCTAGCCCTCTCCGGTGTCTATATAAACCGGAGGGTTTTAGTCCGTAGGACGAACATACAATCATACCATAGGCTAGCTTCTAGGATTTAGCCTCTCTGATCTTGTGGTAGATCTACTCTTGTACTACCCATATCATCAATATTAATCAAGCATGACGTAGGGTTTTACCTCCATCGAGAGGGCCCGAACCTGGGTAAAAACATCGTGTCCCCAGTCTCCTATTACCATCCGCCTAGAGGCACAGTTCGGGACCCCCTACCCGAGATCCGCCGGTTTTGACACCGACATTGGTGCTTTCATTGAGAGTTCCTCTGTGTCGTCACTTTTAGGTCCGATGGCTTCTCCGATCATCAACAGCGATGCAATCCAGGGTGAGACCTTTCTCCCCGGACAGATCTTCATATTCATCGGCTTTGCACTACGGGCCAATTCGCTTGGTCATCTAGAGCAGATCGAAAGCTACGCCCCTGGCCATCAGGTCAGATTTGGAAGTTTGAGCTACACAGCCGACCTCCGCGGAGACTTGATCTTCGATGGATTCAAGCCGCAGCCGAGCACGCCACACTGTCACGATGGGCATGATCTAGCTCTACCGCCGAACAGTGCCCTGGAGGCCGCACCCGCATCAGCTCCGACCCTTAATTCGGAGCCAACTGCGCCAACCAAGGATGGGTGGTTGGACACCGCCTCGGGGGCTGCAATCTCTACGGCGATCGAGCCGAACACCAGCCCTATTCTCTGCGAAGCCCGTGACGCCAAGGAGCCGGACTCCTCTCCAGACTCCGAGCCCTCCGCGCCCCTACCGATCGAACCCGATTGGGCGCCGATCATGGAGTTCACCGCAACGGACATCTTTCAGCACTCGCCCTTCGGCGATATTCTGAATTCACTAAAGTCTCTCTCTTTATTAGGAGAGCCCTGGCCGGACTATGGTCAACAAGGTTGGGATGTGGATGATGAAGAAATTCAAAGCCCACCCACCACCCACTTCGTAGACACTATCGATGATTTAACCGACATGCTCGACTTCGACTCCGAAGACATTGACGGTATGGACGCCGATGCAGGAGATGATCAAGAACCAGTGCCTATAGGGCACTGGAAAGCCACCTCGTCGTATGATATATACATGGTGGACACCCCAAAAGAAGGCAATGGCGATGGAACAACGGAGGATGACCCCTCCAAGAAGCAGCCTATGCGCCGGCGTCAGCGGTGCCGCTCTAAATCCCGCCAAAGCAAAAATGGTGATTCTGGCACGGGAGATAATAACACCGCGGACAGTGCCGAAGATAACCACCTCCAGCAAGATTCATCACAGGAGGATGGAGAAGACAGCCCTCATGAGAGAGCGGCAGACAGAGAGGTCGAGGACGATAATTATATGCCTCCCTCCGAAGACGAGGCAAGCCTCGACGACGATGAATTTGTCATGCCGGAGGATCCCGTCGAACAAGAGCGGTTCAAACACAGGCTTATGGCCACGGCAAGCAGCCTCAAGAAAAAACAGCAACAACTTAGAGCTGATCAAGATTTGCTAGCCGACAAATGGACTGAAGTCCTTGCGGCCGAAGAGTATGAACTCGAACGCCCCTCCAAGAGCTACCCAAAGCGCAGGTTGCTACCCCGATTAGAGTAGGAAGCACCTAAACCTACATCACCAGCGCATGATGTGGCCGACCGGCCACCCCGTGGCCGCGAAAGAGAGGCCTCTCGGCCCTCCACTCAAGCCGCACCCCGGCGCCGCTCAAAAAATACCACGGCACGGGAAAATGCGCCAGACCTGCGAGATATATTGGGGGACAAGGCAAGGCAAACAAGATTGATCTACGGATCGCGTGGGCGCCCCACGGCACGAGACGGTACTCGTCACGCCGGATACAGTAAATCCGGCCGGGCCGAACACAGTAGACAAAGCTCGTTTGAGCTGCGTCGTGATATAGCCCAATACAGAGGCGCCGCACACCCACTATGCTTCATAGATGAAGTAATGGATCATCAAATCCCCGAGGGTTTCAAACCCGTGAACATCGAATCATACGATGGCACAACAGATCTTGCGGTATGGATTGAGGACTATCTCCTTCATATCCACATGGCCCGTGGTAATGACCTACACGTCATCAAATACCTCCCACTCAAGCTTAAAGGACCAGCTCGGAATTGGCTTAATAGCTTGCTAGCAGAATCAATTGGTTGTTGGGAGGACCTGGAAACCGCATTCCTCGACAATTTCTAGGGCACTTATGTGCGACCACCAGATGCCGATGACCTTAGCCACATAATTCAGCAGCCAGAGGAATCGGCCAGACAATTCTGGACACGGTTCCTAACCAAGAAAAATCAAATCGTCGACTGTCCGGACGCAGAGGCCCTAGCAGCCTTCAAGCATAACATCCACACGAGTGGCTTGCACGACACCTAGGACAGGAAAAGCCAAAATCAATGGCAGCCCTCACCACACTTATGACCCGCTTTTGCGCGGGAGAAGACAGCTGGCTAGCTCGTAGCAATAACATGACTAAGAGCCCTGGTAATTCGGATACTAAGGACAGCAGTGGCAGGTCACGTCGCAATAGGCAAAAGCGCCGCATTAACGGCGACAATACTGAGGATACGACAGTTAATGCCGGATTCAGAGGCTCTAAACCCGGTCAGCAGAAAAAGCCATTCAAAAGAAATACTCCGGGCCCATCCAGTTTGGACCGAATACTCGACCACTCATGCCAGATACATGGCACCCCCGAAAAACCAGCCAATCACACCAACGGGGATTGTTGGGTGTTCAAGCAGGCAGGCAAGTTAAATGCCGAAAGCAGAGACAAGGGGCTGCATAGCAATGACGAGGAGGAGCCCCGGCTGCCGAACAACAGTGGATAGAAAGGTTTTCCCCCACAAGTGCGGATGGTGAACATGATATACGCAACCCACGTCCCCAAGAGGGAGCGGAAGCGTGCGCTAAGGGACGTATACTCGGTGGAGCCAGTCGCCCCAAAGTTCAACCCATGGTCTTCCTGCCCGATCACTTTTGATCGAAGGGACCACCCCACTAGCATCCGTCATGGCGGATTCGCCGCATTGGTCCTAGACCCAATTATTGACGGATTTCCCCTCACTAGAGTCCTTATGGACGGCGGCAGCAGCCTGAACCTGCTTTACTAGGATAAAGTGCGGAAAATGGGCATCGATCCCTCGAGGATTAAACACACTAAAACGACCTTTAATGGCGTCATACCAGGTGTAGAGGCCAACTGTACAGGCTCAGTTACACTTGAAGTGGTCTACGAATCTCCGGATAATTTCCGAAGCGAGGAGTTATTCTTTGACATAGTCCCGTTCCGCAGTGGCTATCGCGCACTGCTCGGGAGAACCGCATTTGCCAAGTTCAATGCGGTGCCGCACTACGCATACCTCAAGCTCAAGATGCCAGGCCCTCGAGGAGTCATCACGGTCAATGGAAACACCGAACGCTCTCTCCGAACGGAGGAGCATACGGCGGCTATCGCAGCGGAAGTACAAAGCATCCTCTCAAGGCAATTCTCCAGTCCGGACATTAAACGTTTGGACACCGTCAAGCGCGCCCGTAGTAACCTACAACAAGACTGCCTGGCACGTTCCAAGCAAGCGTAGCAATGCGTCCCCAACCCCAGCCCTCGCGAACTTGCGAAACCAGTGTTGCGCGTACATAACTACGCTCTGGAAATACCATGGGCAAAGGGGGAGGGGCACCATCATGGCACGCCCGAAACACGGCTTAAACCACACTAGGGGCTGCCGACTTCTTCATTTTCTCTTACTTTCAGGACTCCACTCTTCGGAAGGCCTGTCCGGCAGTACAATTGCCGCACAAACAATACAACAACCAGGGGAGCAGAAAGCTGCGCCGCACTACGGAACTCTAAGGTGGTCTCTATAACGAGCAGTATACCTGTTTCACATACCATTCCGCAGCTCGCCCCTGGAAAGGACATGTTAAATAGTCCCATCTTTTGCTTATCGCACTATTTGTATCGTTCTGCTTTGATCGTAGCCTTTTTAAATAAACAATGCATAGCTTCCGTCTATTATTGCATTACTGTTTTTTGCGAATATATGTTCATTAATGACATGTTGCACCCGTACACTTTGGTACGGCCAATACGCCAGGGGCTTAAGTACCCCACAATACGGTGTGAGAAGTCCAAACACTTTCACAAGTGCGGCACCCCGAACTTATAGCATTATATGCATTGGCTCCGAATCATGTCTTGGGTCAATAGTTGGGTTTGCCCGGCTCCTATGTTTTGGTACCTTACGTTCCGTTATATCGGCTAAGGTAGCACTAGGAGAACTACTGCGATTGTGCCCCAGTTGAGCTGGGCTAAGCACCTCAGTAGAGAAAGCTAAAATTGACCATCATGATGAGGCGAGAGCTGGTTGCTGTTCGAGAGGTTTTCGAGTCCCTAAAGACTTATGCCACTTAGAGCGAGGAGTCGGCTTTGTCCGGCCTAGGCGTGGATAGCGCCCCGAACTCGGTCTTCCGAACACTAGGGGCTTCGCCGAAATTTAAAATTATAGAATTCTATGGCTAAGTGAGAGTGTTCAAGCATTATAGTCCGATTGCCTTGCTCGTTGTGTTGAGCGCATCCCTCGAAGGACCCAAGAATGGGAAAAAGAGCGCTCATGTTTATCCCGAACACCCCAACACTCGTGGCATGGGGGCAGAAGCTGACGACTCGCCATCTCTCAAATTTGATAAACGGCCGCACAGAAGGTAATATTTTAAATTCAAAAGCGTTGCTTAGCGCATATGAACAAGTTTTCAACGTACATGATCACAAATGCGAGTTTACTAAAAAAATACATCTTTGGAGCATTCATCCGCTATAAGGCGGGCACCCTTCAGGACGCCCTCATAATACACTTCCGGGACGCGATGCTCCTTGCCCGGCGGCGGCCCGTCCTTCACCAGCTTCTCCGCATCCATCTTGCCCCAGTGCACTTTAGCACAGGCAAGCGCCCTACGGGCACCTTCGATGCAGACGGAGTGCTTGATTACTTCTAGCCGTGGACAGGCATCCACCAGCCACCTCACCAGCCCAAAGTAGCTCCCAGGTAGAGCCTCTCCAGGCCAAAGCCGAACTATGAGGCCCTTTATGGCCTGTTCGGCCACCTTATGGAGCTCGACCATTTGCTTCAGCTGGTCGCTCAAAGGCACCAGGTGTCCGGCCTCAGCATACTGAGACCAGAACACCTTCTCCGTCGAGCTCCCCTCCTCGGCTCGGTAGTAGGCGGTGGCATCAGACGCACTGCGGGGCAAATCTGCGAATGCTCCTGGAGAGCTCCGGACTCGGGTAAGTAACAAGTAATTCACTTTCACGTGCTTGCTTTGCATAATGAATGCCTTACCCGCCGCTATCTTCTTCATCGCTTCAATTTCTTGGAGGGCTTTCTGGGCTTCGGCCTTGGCAGACTTCGCGCTTTCGAGGGCTGCAGCAAGCTCGGACGCTTGCGTGTTTGAGTCAAGCTCCAAACTCTCGTGTTTTTTCACGAGAGCCTGGAGCTCTTTCTGCACCTCCTCCACCCGTGCCTCCTACTTCCCTCTCTCTATGCGCTCCGCGGCCGCTCTATTTTCAGCCTCGGACAGCGCTTTCTTAAGGGTTGCCACCTCGGTCATGGCCCCTATAATAGCATGTTGATCCTGTTATTTTTTGCAACCACATCTTCTCTATATACTTGCGCAAGGTATGACTTACCTTCCTTCTCCTCGAGTTACCTCTTGGCATGGCCGAGCTTGTTCTCGGACCGCGCAAGGTTTTGCTTCAGCCTATCCACCTCCGCAGTCAGTGCGGCGGAGGCCAGCAGCGAAGCCTGCATACGCATATTGACTTGATTATGTTAGACTCCTGCGAATGTTATTAGATCCTCTATTCGGCTTTTCTTTCCAAACGCCCAACAGAGCATCAGGGGCTACTGTCTATGCGATAATATTTTTAAATATTCTTTACTTACCTCAAAGCCTGTTAGAAGGCTGTCACAGGCTTTAGTCAGTCCGCTCTTGGCGGACTGAACCTTCTGGATCACCGCACTCATAATAGTGCGGTGCTCCTCGTCGATGGAGGCGCCGTTAAGCACCTCCAGCAAATTGTCCGGTGCCTCCGGTTGGACGGAGGTCACGGGCTCGGTAGGCTTGCTCCTCTTGGAAGGAGGCTGCCTACCGGAGTCCGGAACCATTGAAGGTTTTGACGCGGTGTCCGGCTCAAGGGCGGACTCGGAGCCCTTGGGGGTTTTATCCCCTTTGTGCCTGGAGTCCGGGAGGTCACCTTGCGGCGCCTCCAGGACCACCTCCTCCTGGCTTGGAACCTGTTGGGACAGCACCTCGGCGTCGTCCGTAGGGTGGGGAGAGGTGGCGGGCGGAAGTGAATTCACGTCCGACGAATCCAGGGAGCCGCTCGACGACTCGTCGAGCCCGGCCTTGGGCGGACTGCATAGTCATATTCGGTGTAAGGAGGAGCTGTGCAAGAAAGGAACACTATGAATTGCTCTGGTGTCCGAATACTTACGATCTCGCCAGGGGCTTGGCCCTGTGCGGCCACTCCTCTTCGCCATCGTCGGCGTTGGTGGAGTAGTCTGGAGGAAGGGTCTTCCCCTTCTTGGACCCTTCGGCCTCCCCAGTTGGGGCGGCCTTCCTTTTCTTCCCTCCCCCTGCTGGAGGGGGAGAGGTCTCTTCTTCCTCCTCCTTGTCTTCATGGGAGGAGTGCGTCTTGGAGTCGTCGGATGATGAATCCGACACCTCCTGGCGCGGGGCACTCTTTCGAGTCCCCGTGGCCTTCTTCTTGGCCTTCTTCTCCGGCACCAAGTGCTGGAACCAGCAGCTTCGCCAAGCGAGTGTCTTCTAGGCCTTCGGGTAAAGGAGCCGGACAGTTGATCTGTCCAGACGTCTCCTGCCAATCCTGTCAAAGGTAAGGGAGCTTAGATCCCGCATGGAGTCAAACTATGGAAAACTAATACCCTGTAAAAGGTAAAAACAGCTTACCGCACTAGCGTGACGCTGCGTGCTGAATCCGCGATCCTCGGTAGCGGATGCGGGGGCCTCAGCGCCCTTGAAAAGCACCTTCCAGGCATCTTCGTACATCGTGTCGAAGAGCTTGCTCAGAGTTTGGTGCTGCGCCGGGTCGAACTCCCACAGGTTGAAAGCCCGTTGTTGACACGGGAGGATCCGGTGGATGAGCATAACCTGGACTACGTTGACAAGTTTGAGCTTCTTGTCCACCAGGGTTTGGACGCATGTTTGGAGTCCGGTCAGCTCTCCTTTTTTACCCCACGACAGGCCCGTCTCTTTCCAGGAGATGAGCCACGTAGGGGGTCTAGATCGGAACTCGGGGGCTGCGACCCATTCAGGGTCGCGCGGCTCGGTGATGTAAAACCACCCCGATTGCCACCCCTTTAGGGTCTCCACAAAGGAGCCCTCGAGCCATAGGACATTGGGCATCTTGCCCACCATGGCGCCTCCGCACTCCGCCTGGGTGCCGCGCACCACCTTCGGCTTGACATTGAAAGTCTTGAGCCATATGCCGAAATGGGTGCGGATGCAGAGGAAAGCCTCGCACACGACGATAAACACCGAGATGTTGAGGACAAAGTTCGGGGCCAGATCATGGAAATGCAGGCCATAGTAGAACATGAGCCCCCGGAAAATGGGTTGAGAGGGAAACCCAGTCCGCGGAGGAAATGGGGGAGGAACACCACCCTCTCATGGGGCCCGGGGGTGGGGATGAGCTGCCCCTCTTCGGGAAGCCGGTGCGCAATGTCGTTAGACAAGTATCCTCCCTTCCTCAGTTTTTTGATGTGTCCCTCCGTGACGGAGGAGACCATCCACTTGCCTCCCGCTCCGGACATGGCTGGAGAAGGTTGAGGTGGGGTGTGCGGACTTGGGCGCTGGAGCTCGAGTGCGCGGAAATGGATAGGCAAAGGAGGAAGAAGGCGTGGATGAAAAGGTGGAGCCTTATCTCCTTATATGGGCAGACGCGACTATGCATCCCCACCAGCCTGGTAAAACTCGCTTATCTCCCAAGCGCCGTAATCAATGGCGCGGTTGGGTTACCCACGCCCGTATTGATGAGAATCCCGGAATAAGGGGACACGATCTCTGATTTGACAAGACATGCCAAGGAAACCGCCTCGCTAAACTCACTGAGGTGGGACAGTAAAACGATTCGAATAAAGACTTGACCGTGGTGTGATGTCACGCTACGGAATACGTCAGTAGATTAGATTTGTGTAAATATTATTCTCTCTATGGCAATATGTGGAAACTTATTTTGCAGAGCCGGACACTACCTTTGTGTTCAAAATATTCTATGAAGTACTTGGAGGAGGAACCCGCCTTGCAATGCCGAAGACAATCTGCGCGCCGGACTCGTCGTCATTGAAGCCTGGTTCAGGGCCTACTGAGGGAGTCCTGGATTAGGGGGTGTCCGGATAGCCGGACTATACCTTTAGCCGGACTCCTGGACTATGAAGATACAAGATTGAAGACTTCGTCCCGTGTCCGGAAGGGACTTTCCTTGGCGTGGAAGGCAAGCTTGGCGATACGGATATGTAGATCTCCTACCATTGTAACCGACTCTGTGTAACCCTAGCCCTCTCCAGTGTCTATATAAACCGAAGGGTTTTAGTCCGTAGGACGAACATACAATCATACCATAGGCTAGCTTCTAGGGTTTAGCCTCTCTGATCTCATGGTAGATCTACTCTTGTACTACCCATATCATCAATATTAATCAAGCAGGACGTAGGGTTTTACCTCCATCGAGAGGGCCCGAACCTGGGTAAAAACATCATGTCCCTAGTCTCCTGTTACCATCCGCCTAGACGCACAGTTCGGGACCCCCTACCCGAGATCCGCCGGTTTTGACACCGACAACCCTCATCACCGAGAGGGAGCACAAGCTCCTGCACGACAACAAGCCGGCTGCTAATGACCACAAGCGCAAATTCGAGCCCAAGAAGGATATGCAACCAGTGCAAAAGGCTCGTACATGGCAACAGACTCGGGTGGAGTACAAACCCAATTGGCAGCAGAACGTCAACAAGACTACTACACAAGTCAAGAATGTCGTGACTAGCCTGGTGCGTGACGATTGCCAGCGCAACAATTCGTGCTTCAGCTATGGTCAAACCGGACACTACGCCCGACAGTGTCCCAAGAACACCAAGCATGTTGCTCCATTTCAGCCACAAGTCAACTACATGGAGCAGTATTCCGCCCCCGATATAATCCAAGGGCAAGTTCATCACATCTCTGAAAATGAAGCCCAAGAGGACCCGTAAGTCGTCATTGGTATGTTTCTCGTTAACGACATACCCGACATAATTCTATTTGACTCTGGGCTTCCCGCTCTTTTATTTCGCGGAGTTTTGCTTCCCAAAACAATTTCTCTTGGTCGATTTTGGGAAAACACATGCTGGTACAATCCCCGGGACCCCTCCTCAAAAGCAATCTCATCTGCCGAAATTTGGAGATTGACATCAAGGGCGTCAAGTTTCCGACATCGTTGATAATCATCGATTCCAACAAATTGGATGTCATTTTGGGCATGAATTGGTTAACCCAATACCAAGTCTGCATCAGCTGTGCGACCAGAGAAGTTACCATGAAAAATATGGAATTCCACACTACCAGTTTTTATGCCCGCAAGCGCATCCCCATGAAGGATATGGTTTTCGCAGCCGTGACAGAAGAGGTGGAATTAATCCCAGTGGTCAATGAGTATCCAGATGTATTTCCTGAAGAATTGCCCGGCATGCCACCAGACCAGGAATTGGAGTTCGCTATTGACCTAGTGCCTGGAACCACCCCGATATATAAGAAATATTATCGGATGCCCTCCTCATAATTGGTGGTATTGAAGAAACAACTGGATGAGATGCTGCAAAAAGTATACATTCGTCCAAGCTCTTCCCCATGGGGATCACCAGCAATCTTCATGGACAAAAAGGATGGTAGTCTAGGAATGTGTGTAGACTACCGACAGCTGAATGACGTCACCATTAAAAACAAGTATCCACTGCCGAGGATTGACGATCTGCTTGATCAACTCAGTGGGGCCATAGTATTCTCAAAGATTGATTTGAGGACGGTATATCATCAACTCAAGATTAAGAAGGAAGATATTCCTAAGACCGCGTTCACCACTCGGCACGGTCTTTACGAATACACTGTTATCTCCTTCGGCCTCACCAACACTCCTGCATTGTTTGTGCATATGATGAACAAGGTGTTGATGGACTTCTTGGACAACTTTGTGGTGGTGTTCATTGATGACATCCTCATTTACTCCAAAAGCAAGGACGAACATAAGGAACATCTTCGCGCAGTTCTGCAACGGCTTCACGATCATCAACTGTATGCCAAATTCAGCAAATGTGAGTTTTGGCTCCAGCAAGTGGGATTCCTCGGACATATCCTGTCGGCAGAAGGAATCTCGGTGGACCCAAGTAAGGTAAAAGATGTACTTGATTGGTCCGCACCCACCACCGTCTCAGAAATCCGGAGTTTCCTTGGACTAGCCGGATATTATCGCCGTTTTATCGAAGGATTTTCCATGATCGCCAAGCCAATGACGGAGCTCTTCAAGAAGGACAAGAAGTTTGTATGGACTGAAGACTGCGAACGGAGCTTCAATGAGTTAAAAACCAGACTGACATCAGCACCCGTATTAACTCTTCCAAATATCTACCGCAGTTTCGATGTTTACTGCGACGCCTCCAGAATAGGACGAGGGTGTATACTCATGCAAGATGGCAAAGTGGTGGCCTATGCATGTCGCCAACTGCGGCAACATGAAGGAAACTATCCTACTCATGATTTGGAATTGGCCGCAGTGGTGCACGCTTTGAAAATCTGGAGACATTATCTGATTGGAAAGAAGTGCCAGATATTCACCGACCATAAAAGTCTCAAGTATATATTCACTCAGCCTGACTTGAACCTTCGACAACGAAGATGGCTCGAGTTGGTTAAGGACTATGACCTCAGAATAAATTATCACCTGGGCAAAGCTAATGTGGTGGCTGATGCCCTCAGCCACAAACCAGCCAACCTCAATGCTCTAATGGATTCCTTGCCTCCAAAGCTCTACGAAGAAATCATGCAGCTAAATCTGGTAATCACCGACGCCCATCTTACCAATATATTGGAAGTTGCTCCTACTCTCGAAGAAGAAATCCGCAGAGCTCAAGCGGATGATAAGGTGTTACGGACATATGTTCAGAAGCTGCACGAAGGGCAAGCACCTGATTTCACTATGGATCAACAAGGTTCGCTAAGGTTCCGAGGAAGACTTTGCGTACCCAACCAAGAGAGTCTGAAGAAGAAAATATTGGCGGAAGCAAATGAAGCACCATACTCAATTCATCCCGGTGGTACCAAGATGTATGAGGATCTTCGTCAGATATTTTGGTGGGATGGAATGAAGAAAGACATCGCGTACTTTGTGGCCTGCTGCGATATCTGCAATAAGGTAAAGGCAGAACACCAAAAACCCACCGGACTCCTACAGCCCTGCTGGTATCCCAATGGAAATGAGACGATATTTGCATGGATTTCATCACCGGATTACCAAGGTCTCATCGAGGAAACGACACGATATGTGTCATAGTGGACAGTCTAACCAAGGTGGCACACTTCCTACCCATCCGGACCACATACCGTGCAAATCAACTTGCACATCTGTATGTATCAAGAATCGTCAGTCTGCATGGAGTACCCAAGACTATCACCTCCGGCAGGGGATCTCTATTCACATCCGCATTTTGGTCCCGACTTCATCAAGCCTTGGGGACCGCTCTGAAGTACAGCACGACTTACCATCCTCAGACAGATGGACAGACTGAGCGAGTAAATCAAATACTCGAAGATATGTTCCGGGCATGTACATTGGCCGAAGGAACCCCGTGGGAAGACTGTTTGCCCTACGCCGAGTTTTCCTACAACAACAGTTTCCAGGACAGCTTAAAGATGTCACCCTATGAAGCCCTATATGGCCGGAAATGCCGCACCCCCTTAAATTGGTCTCAAACTGGAGATAGTCGTATTTTTGGGATTGATTTAATGCTCGAAGCAGATAAGCAAGTCAAGGAAATCCGAGATAGACTGCAACTGACCCAATCCCGACAGAAGAGCTACTATGATGCCAAACATCGTCAGATCAGCTTCGAACCCGGAGAACATGTATATCTCTGAGTCACCCCTATGAAAGGAGTCAAGAGGTTTCAGACCCGAGGAAAATTGGCACGCAGATATGTCGGTCCATTCCCGCCAGAGTCGGAATAGTTGCCTACCAGTTGGAATTGCCACCAAAATTGTCAGAAGTACACAACGTGTTTCACATCTCACAGCTAAGAAGACGCATCTCGCCACCGGAGAAAAGGACTGATATGTTACAGATAGAATTGGCTAAGGATTTGACTTATGAGGAAAAGCTAATCAGAATATTGGATCAGACAGAAAGGGTCACTCGCAGCAAAGAGATAAGATTTTACAAGGTTCACTGGGAGCATCACACCGAAGAAGAAGCAACCTGGGAAAGAGAGGAATTTTTAAGGACTGCATACCTAGAATGGTTTTCCCAAGCAACCGAATCTCGAGGACGAGATTCATCCTAAGTGGGGGAGGTTTGTGACAACCTGGATTTTGCCTTCTCTCTTTTTACCGGACTTGTCTTCTCTCTCTTTCCGGACTTGGTTTTCATCGTGGTTTTTGCCCTGATTTGATTTGGATTTTTGGATCAATTCAAATGGACTTGTCACTTGGGCATATCCTTGGCTTTCACCCAAGTGACCTATCTACCTTATTGCTCCCAAAAATTCCCAAGATAATAAAATGAATATTTTTCCTAAAAGGAAAATATTCATTTTTCTCTCAAGCTCATTTCAGAACTTTGTGCTCCAAAGCAACCTCAATTTTTCTTGCTCAGAAAAATCTGAGATAATTCCTAAATATTCTTAGGACCATGGCACATCTTCCCATGCAAAAATATTGCATCACTTTTCGTAATATTTTTGCTGTAGAAAATCTTTTCACTTCTGGACCAGAAATGCACTTTGTACAGCAAGTGCATTTTTCCTTCAGCTTTTGTCCTTGAGATTTCTTGATCTTAAAGACCTTACTAAGAAACCCTAAACCCCAGGACATTGGCCCTAATGGCCTTCTAGAAGGTGGCCAAACTTGGCGACCAAGTTTCTGACCAGAAACTTGCCAGCTTGGTAGAGTCGTGTCTGGTCGGCCTGGGTATGATCCCTCACCTCTCCTAGACGTAGCACTGCACGGTCGAGCAGGTAGACAAGGTTTGGCCGCTCCTGGCCATCGTTTTGGCCATGCTAGCTTGGTGACCGCGCGAGGACACGACGCCTGGTAGCGTCTCGACGCGCTCTGACTGGCGCTTTGCGTTCTGTTTCGCGCGTGTGCATGCAAGCGCTCGCCTCCGACTGCCGCAACGTGCCACAACCCTCAACCCATCACCCCTCCTTGGCGATCGCCGATGCCGGAGCCGCCGCAGCTAGCCCGGTCAAGTCGCAGCCAAAACGGCACAATGCGCGCGTGTTCTTGTCCCCATCTCAAACCGCCTCCTGTGCTCGTCCGTGAGCGTGGGCAAGCGCCGGCGTTGACACTGCACCCTGTCCCCTTGCGTTGGAGCCTCTCGTCGATGTTCTCCACGTGTCCAGAGCGCTCCGGCGGCAAAACGTCCCCCCCTCTGCTCCGGCTATATAAAGCCACCCCGCCTCCCTTGCTAGCCATGCACCACTCCACGCCACCTCCACAAACACGTAGACGAGCAGAAGCCCGGTCAGGCAGGCCTCTGGACGTTGCCCCGACCCGAGGACTCCGGCGATCCACGAAGGCCAGCTGCCGCTCTCCAGGGCCTCTCGAGCTCAAGAAGCTGCTTGGGCAGGGCCTTGGTCGTCTGCTGGAGCTTCCTGGACCCCGCCAAGCCCTCGGAGCTGCATCTAGCCACCGTCTTCCACCTCTCCGACGAACCCCGTCCACCACTGAAGCTTGCGAGCTCGACTGCGACCAGCTCTGTCCACCTTTCGCCAAGCCACGAGTACGGGCAGGTGCGCCGCGAGCCCCGCTTCCGATCTATCCCTCTAGCCTAGCCCCAAACCCCCTCGTCGCCGACATGAGCTCCGGCGAACCAGCGCCTCCCCTCTGATCTCGATCCCCTTCTCCCTTTCCTGACTGGTGGGGCCCAGTGTCAGCCTCACCAGTCGCGCCCGAAGCGGTATGAGTGGAGGCGCACTCCCACTTTACGCCTTGGACGTCACCCCCAGGATTTTCCATTTATTCAAACTTAATTCAGAAATTTGACTAAACTTTGACTAGCCACCATTTCTAAACCATAAGTCCAAATGAATTGATTATTTTTGCATTGTCTTTGTTAGAGAAAGCTCTAGCAGCACACCAAAAGGTGAATTTTTGCTTGCTGTCTAGAATTCTGGTGATTTTCAGAATGTGTTTTGACATTTATTTTTGTGGTTTTAAAATATTTTCAGAAGGAGGATCTTGCCTTGAAGCTAACCAGGAGGAGTGTGACCCTCCTCTACACTAAGGCAAGCCACAACATCATTTGGATGGTGTTATTTCAATATCTATGATTTTCTACTTGAATATGAGTCTTTATTTGCATTTAAAATTTGATAAATTAATATGGTTAATTGCTAGTTGTTTTATGATGCTTCATATGCTTGTTTTAGCTTCTGGTTGAGTTCATAGCATTGTTTGGCTAAGTAGAGTAAGATTTTCCACTAGATATTTTGTTATGGAAAGTTATGGTAGCTATTTTTGCTACACCAACATGCACGGGGCCTCAGTCTAGAATGTGCGTACCGTGGGAGAAGCTGACCGCCGTGCGTCTCCACACGAACATCGCCAGTGGTGGCGGCGCTGACCGCCGTGAGCCTCCACAAGAACGTCACCAATGGTGGCGGCTTGTGACAGCCTGGATTTTTCCTTCTCTCTTTTTACCGGACTTGCCTTCTCTCTCTTTCCGGACTTGGTTTTCATCATGGTTTTTGCCCTGATTTGATTTGGATTTTTGGATCAATTCAAATGTACTTGTCACTTGGGCATATCCTTGGCTTTCACCCAAGTGACCTATCTACCTTATTCCTCCCACAAATTCCCAAAATAATGAAATGAATACTTTTCCTAAAAGGAAAATATTCATTTTTCTCTCTTAAGCTCATTTCAGAACTTTGTGCTCCAAAGCAACCTCAATTTTTCTTGCTCAGGAAAATCTGAGATAATCCCTAAATATTGCATCACTTTTTGTAATATTTTTGCTATAGAAAATCTTTTCACTTCTGGACCAGAAATGCACTTTGTACAGCAAGTGCATTTTGCCTTGAGCTTTTGGCCTTGAGATTTCTTGAGCTTAAAGACCTTCCAAAGAAACCCTAAACCCCAGGAGATTAGCCCTAATGGACTTCTAGAAGGTGGCCAAACTTGGCGACCAAGTTTCTGACCAAAAACTTGCCAGCTTGGTAGAGTCGTGTCTGGTCGGCCTGGGTATGGTCCCTCACCTCTCCTAGACGTAGCACTGCACGGTCGAGCTCGTAGACAAGGTTTGGCCACTCCTAGCCGTCGTTTTGGCCATGCCAGCTTGGTGACTGCGCGAGTACACGGCGCCTGGCAGTGTCTCGACGCGCTCTGGCTGGCTTTTGCGTTCTGTTTCGCGCGTGTGCATGAAAGCGCTTGCCTCCGACTGCCACAACGTGCCACAACCCTCGACCCCTCACCCATGACCCCTACCTGGCGCTCGCCGACGCCGGAGCCGCCACAGCAAGCCCAGTTAAGTCGCGGCCAAAACGGCACAGTGCGCTCGTGTGCTTGTCCCCATCTCAAACCGCCTCTTGTGCTCGTCCGCGAGCATGGGCAAGCGCCGGTGTTGACGCTGCACCCTGTCCCCTCACGTTGGAGCCTCTCGACGTTCGCCGCGTGTCCAGAGCGCTCCGGTGGCGACACGTCCCCCCTGCTCTGGCTATATAAAGCCACCCCGCCTCCCTTGCTAGCCACGCACCACTCCACACCACCTCGACGAACACGTAGATGAGCAAAAGCCCGGTCGGGCAGGCCTCTGGCCGTCACCCCACCCCGAGAACTCCGGGGATCCCCGCAGGCCAGCTGCCGCACTCCAGGGCCTCTCGAGCTCAAGTAGCTACTTGGGAAGGGCCTTGGTGGTCTGTTGGAGCTGCCTGGACCCCGCCAAGCCCTCAGAGCTGCCTCTAGCCACCGTCTTCCACCTCTCCGGCGAACCCTGTCCACCACCGAAGCTTGCGAGCTCGACTGCGACCAGCTCCGTCCACCTTTCGCCAAGCCATGGATACGGGCAGGTGCGCCACGAGCCCCACTTTTGATCTATCCCTCTAGCCTAGCCCCAAACCCCCTCGTCGCCGGGATGAGCTCCGGCGAAGCACCGCCTCCCCTCTGATCTCGATCCCCTTCCGTCTTTCCTGACTGATGGGGCCCAGTGTCAGCCTCACAACTCGCACCTGAAGCGGTACGAGTGGAGGCGCACTCCCACTTTACGCCTTCGACGTCACCCCATAGGATTTTCTATTTATTCAAATTTAATTCAGAAATTTGACTAAACTTTGACCAACCACCATTTCTAAACCATAAGTCCAAATGAATTGATTCTTTTTGCATTGTCTTTGTTACAGAAAGCTCTAGCAGCACACCAAAAGGTGGATTTTTTGGTGCGTTCTAGAATTTCTGGTGATTTTTAGAGTGTGTTTTGACATTTATTTTTGTGGTTTTAAAATATTTTCGGAAGGAGGATCTTGCCTTGAAGCTAACCAGGAGGAGTGTGACCCTCCTCTGCACTAAGGCAAGCCACAACATCATTTGGATGGTGTTATTTCAATATCTATGATTTTCTACTTGAATATGAGTCGTTATTTGCATTTAAAATTTGATAAATTAATATGGTTAATTGCTAGTTGTTTTATGATGCTCGATATGCTTGTTTTAGCTTCTGGTTGAGTTCATAGAATTGTTTGGCTAAGTAGAGTAAGATTTTCCACTAGATATTTTGTTATGAAAAGTTATGGTAGCTATTTTTGCTAGTAATAGTTTTCAACTAAATGATGAACTAATAAAGATGTTGATTGTAGATAAAAATGAGTTATAACCAAAGAAGTTTCTGATCTTAGTATTGCAAGATAGTTATGTTGCTTGTTTTGATCCATGCTTAAGAGTTGCTTGCTCTAGGTGACGAGTAGTTGCATGATTTCCGGTATGATGCCATGTTAGTAATAAAAAAAGTTTTCCTGAAAGTTAATACTTGATTAAGTTCAACCTGAATATGATGTTGATCACATCATGGTGCCACTGAATCGGGTTTTTAATTCAGCGCGACCACATTTACCTAATGGGAAGGTCTTGATTCGGTCCTTTGTCGTGGCTCTCACCGATGCCTCCCGCGAGGGAAGGTTATGGGCGTGCATACCCTGGCCTGGTAGGCAGACATAACCTTGTGTGCTCGTTTGGTTTTATGGTACCTTGTCCCTGTTTGGGACCGTTTTGCCATGACGGTGGCCGTTCGTGTCTTTGGTAGACATGGGGCCACCCAAGACCTAGCCCTGAGAGGGAGATGGTCGGAGTGTCCGGGGAGAGTACATGGCAAAGGGAGAGTTCCATCGGAATACTTTGGTCCACCCGAATGGGAGTACGAGGCCAGGTATTCCGTAGTGTGGGTAAAGTGCGCTACCTCTGCAGAGTGTATTTAATCTATCGATAGCCGCGCCATTGGTTATGGGCAAGACTCGGGAGTAAGTCACACCATGGATCAACTTTTATAATTAATCTTGCAAACATGTAATTGTTGTGATGCATTATTTCGTGGTGAACCTTGAACACTCGAGGTGTTCATGAGTGATTGGTTTCAGGTGTGACCCCGGTGTGGTCACCGTTTGGTTACGAGGTAACCGTCTGCTAAGCGAGTCCGTGTGAATCGGTGCGCTGTTTGGTTGCTTTGCGTAGCTTTGCTTTTGTAGTAATTTCTCGCATTAATTTAACTTGATTAATTGTCATGATATTGTTCGTCATCGTGCTTACGTTTGTCGTGAGCTTGCAAGTACATTCAATGTACTGACCTAGCGTGTGATGCCATCTTTCAGGCAAGTTGATTCGCATCAGAGCGCATCCCGTGTCTAGGCCGTGTCCACGTCGGTGTTCCTGTGACTTGGAGTTCCGATACATCGTTCTTCCGCTACCGCGTAGTTTCGTGTGATCAAGGCCCCAGCCATGTTCATTAAATAATGTACATACTGTCCAGCAGCATCGTGTGTGCCGCTTGGCCACGAATCTCGATGTAATACCAGACCTTTGTACCATGCTAGTATCAATAAAGCAGTTATTTCTGTACCATGTTGTTGTGTATTGCCAGAAGACTCGATCTCTGGGCTGGCAATGCAGGGTAAACCGGTTGCTCTGAGCCGGGGTGCCACACGGCGCGACTAGAGGACGGCAATGTACGAGAGCGTACAGTGGGAGCGAGAGGATCGCCGTGCGTCCCCTCGAAAAACCGCGGCGCCGACGTATCGGCGTGGCGGGGAGGGCGGCTTTGGCGGAGCGAATGGAATGGAGGGGGTTTGGGGAATATTATTGGCTAGTTGGCCGAAAGGCGGTTGAATCTAGGATTTGGGGGGGATTTTTGGGGGGGGGGAGGATTTTCGCGCGGTGGGCGGGGGGAGTTTGCCGCATGGTCAGTTTCTCCAAGTGCAGTCCCACATGTCAGTGAAGAGGCAAGCCGAAGCGCGTTCCATTTGCGTGAGCTGTGTGCAGGACCGAACGTGTGTGGGGTGCAATGCGACCGCGACAGGGGTGTTGTGAGCGTACCGCCTTTTTTCCTTTTAAACTAGGTGCTTCGCCCCCTAAAAAAACCGTGTTGCTTTGCGCGATCCATCGATACTACTACTAGTAATCCGGTAATCCCGACTAAAACGGCGCGACCGGGTCTTTTCCCGTGCGATATGCTGGGAGGTTGGCTTAGTTGGGTTTTTTAGGACGAGTAATGCTACACCTACGTAGTCCCAGTTATGTAATTAACATAATGTGAAACGTGTGAGCTGTTGATTGTAGATTGGGGGGAGGGAGGGGCCCACCACAATGAAAATCAGGGGAGGAGAGAGAGAGGCAATTTACGGTAACCCTTTCGTAGGTTCCCGTAGATGTAGAAAAATGTGAAATGCGTGAATGTGCATTTGCAGATAAGGCCTTCCCTCGTTCATCCTTTTCTCCCACAAGATCTTGATATTCCGTGCAATGCACAGGCATCTTGCTAGTACTCCTACAATATTGTCAGGACCCCGATTCCAAGTCACATCGATCTAGCCGGTAACACCTCATATCACTTTGCGGCCTCACGCACGGTATTCCCACGGGTGTCGCCTTACCATGGCCCAGGACTGTTTCGCCTTTTGGCTCACGTATATGATAGTGTCGCTAGCATCCATATGACAGAGAATCCGGGCCGACATGGCTAGTCGTGAACCCAAAGCGGCACTAACCTATGGGTACAGGCATACATGAAACACATCGAGCATGTCGGTCAGCAGCGTGTGAATCCGGGCTGTAGCACTGGGCTAACAGGACTCCGGGAACCCGGGCTGTAGCAAGCTAGGCAGGACTCCGGATGTCACCGCGTGACATTTCCCCGAAGGGACAGACACAGGAACGAAGTGAAACACATGCCGGCCAGTCAAGTGTCCTGAGCAGTAGTGCTGGGCTAGCAGGACTCCGGTGAACCGGGCTGTAGCGGACTACTATGGCTCATGGAAGCACTAGACTACATTTCCCCATAAGAGGGGCTGCCAAGGATAAACAACTAGATTGTCGGATCCCACACATACCATGCATTTCAATCATACACACAATATGCTCGGTATGTGTAAATACAACATGGTATCACAATATAACTCTACAACTCAAGTATTTATTCATTAGGCTCCGAGGAGCGAGATATTACAAACATGGGTCTCATGACCCAACAATCATAGCATACAAGTCAAAGCACATGCGGAAGCTTAACATGTCTAAGAACAGACATCTACAAATGAAAAAGGCTAAGAAGCTTGAATATCTACCAGATCCTGCCGAGGGCACAAGATCGTAGCTGAGGTATCAAGCTAAACGTCGAAGTCCACGCGGAACTACTAGCGAGACTGAAGTCTCTCTGCAAAACATAAATTAAGCAAACATGAGTACAAAGGTAGTCAGCAAGACTTACATCAGAACTAGCTACATATGCATCGGTATCAACAAGGGGGGGGGGGGGTGGAGTTTAACTACAGCAAGCCAGCTTTGACTCAGTGGCTAACCTGATCTACGACTACAAGCAACTCTTTTGAGGTGGCGCACACGAGTCCACATATTCACCATATCAATACACCACTATGGATCCACTTCCGTCTCCCTACGAGAAGGCCATCCATAGCACTCACGCTTATCTTGCGAGTTTTAGAGTATCCACTTCCACTTGTCTATGAACTGTTATAGGCAACCCAGAAGTCCATTACCGCGGACACGGCTATTCGAATAGATGATGTTAACCCTGCAGGGGTGTACTTCTTCACACACGCTCTCACCACTTACCGCCGTTTACACGACATGTACTCGGCAACCTTCAAGCGGAAGCCCAACGAGGGTGTCGGTCATGGCCTACCTAAACACTCAAGTCTCTAGTCCAGGTTTATCGCCTATCCAGGTTCCATCCGCAGGGAGTCCGGCCGAGGTTTCCACATACGGCCCTGAACGATGTGAACAGGGTTCCCGAGACTCCAAACGGGCGCCCGGTACACCGTGCTACAGTGTATCTACCGCATCATAGCCCACCCCTAGGGTCAGCGCTACGCACGGCCGCCAACACATAACCTACAAACACCAGAAACTAGTTGCAACTCCTGGACAGAGTACTAGGGTGATTAAGAAGCCGAGAGGGTCCATTGGTTTCGGGCCCAATGCGTGGTAGTAACTGTTTCATGGATCACAAACACAGAACTCAGTTCCTGAGGGCGGCTTCAATGAGACAACCCACCATGTACTCCTACATGGCCTCTCACCGCTACCTTTAACAAATCGTGTTCACACACTTAGCTCACACACAATAGGACATGTTTACACACCTCCAATTCATCCCTGATGTATCAGACCTGACTCAACTCTAAGCAGTAGCAGGCATGACAAACAAACATGAATGAGTAGGCACATCAGGGCTCAAACAACTCCTACTCATGCTAGTGGGTTTCATCTATTTACTGTGGCAATGACAGGTCATGCAAAGGATAAAGGGGTTCAGCTACCGCAGCAAGTAACAGATGAATCGTTGTTGTCCTAATGCAGTAAAAGAGAGCAGGAGCGAGAGAGTGGGATTGTATCGGAATGAACAAGGGGGTTGTGCTTGCCTGGCACTTCTGAAGATAATATAGTTCTTCATCTGTGTCATCGAACTCATCATCGGAACCACGTCTATCGAGAGGGGACAAACACCGGCAAACAAGAGGGAACATAATCAATGCAGTGCAACAATATGATGCATGCTATGACATGGCAATATGAATGTGTTTTGGGCTAATTCAAGCTAGACCAGATTGGAATGAGTCCATTTGAACCAAAGATTCAAATGCAAACCCATTTCATGAAATCATATTAGTGCATTAACTTGTTTCACCTAAACAGCAAGGTTAAAGTGTTCTAACATGCATGAAACCAGTACAGATGGATAGAATGAATTTTTCTGATAATTTTTCATATATAATTTGTTTGATTTGGAGTTACGGTTGAATTACTATGAATTTTAGAAGTTTGGCTATTTTCTCAATTAAATAAATCATTTCTGATTCATTTAAAATCCAGAAAACATATTACTGTGTCAGCATGATGTCACTATGACGTCATCAGGTCAACTCGGTGGTCCAGGTCAAACCTGACCAGTGGGTCCCACTGGTCAGTGTCAGAGTGCTGGTTAGGGTCGCTGACGTGTGGACCCAGTCAACGGCCATGTCAGCACGGTCAAAGATGACACGTGGGGCCATCGAGATTAAGTTAAATCTAAGTCCTGTGGTTAATTAAGGGACGGGGCCCGCTGTCAGTGTCTTGGGAGGTTAATTAGTGGATGATTATCCTTTAACTAAGTGGCCATGTCGGCACGGCCGGGGATTAGCCGCCGGCGACCTCGACAGACGGCGGAGGCACGCCGGAATCGCTACTCCGGCGATGGTTTGATGCGCGGGAGGGATCTACGGGTTCCTGGCATTGCGGCGCTTCTAGTGGTGGTGGCGGATGGTGCTGGAGTGGCCGGAGAGTGGCCGGCAACGAGCTTTAGCGGCGGCCGGAGCTCGGGCGAGGTCGGGTTCGGTGATGCGGGGCACGGAAGGAACCATGGGTGGTCGTATTAGACTCGCTGGAGTGCGGTGAGTGCAGCCGTGAGCTCGGATGCGGGCTTGCGCGGCCATAGCCACGGCTACGCCATGGCCGGCGGCGAGAGGCTTCGGTCATGGTTGGGGATCGGGGCTAGATCACGCGACGGACGATGGGGCAAGGGGGAATCGGGGCAACGGCTCACCGCGGAGCTGCAGGGATGGTTAGCGGGCTCGGGGGTGCGCCAGAGTGGCCGCATCGACGGAGAAGGGCGCTGGAGCGGAAGCTTGAAGACGATGATGATGGCGGCTGCTCGGAGCCTCCGTGCTTCCTTCCTTCGGTGCAGAGGTGAAGCGAGATGTGGCGAAGGCTCTGGATAGCTCAGGGAGGCAAGGTGACGGCGGTGGGCGCGGCGGCTCACGGTGGCGTGCTCAGGCGCGTGAGGGGAAGAGCAACGGAGAGAGACAGAGGAAAGGGGAGGGCACGAGCAGAGAGTGAGAGGGCCTGGGGGGTGCGTGGCGTCTCCAGCCAGCTCCAGGCGCTCGGCGGCAAGCAGGAGGAGGCGTGGCGAGCTCGGCGGTGTCGCGGTGTCCCTCCTCTACCTACTGGCAGAGGTAGGCGATGACTGGCACCAGGCCAGTGGGCTGGGCCGGTGCGCATGGACCGCCAGGTAAGTGGCCCAGGTAGGTTCTCTCTGGTTTCTATTTATTAATGTTTTCTATTATTCTGTAAACTTTAGGGCTTTAATAAAAATGCCAGGGCATTACCAAAAATCATGAAACTAATCATGGCTACTGTTTAGAATATATCCAACAGTAAACATTTTAGTTTATTATTATTTGAGCATTTAAAATATTTTATAGCATTTAAATGCACAAATGCAAATACAATATGAATTAATTCAAAAATCCAGAATGGCCTAGAAATATGTGCATGACTTTTGGCAGAGGTTTTCACCTTTAACAAAAATCATGAACTTTTCTAATGGGCATTTGGGATTATTGAAAATATTTTTATTGAACCTAGTTGAATTCATTTGATGCTAGGGTTGCAACAATCCCCATTTCAAGTTTCTGAGAAAATTAAACATGATGATATGATGATCATGCAAGGACAAGCAAAGGCTAAGCTAGGGCTGTGACAAATATACTATATTATTGTGAAAGTTCATATACACCGGCCAAAATTAATGCAAACATGGCATATTATCATTACATTTCGAACTTTTATAGGACAAAAAAATAAAAGAAACCTGACCCTAAACCTATTCTACGGCGGCGACCGACGTCCTCCATCTGAGATCTCCATGTACGGGGGTGGGGTTCAAGTCCCGTGAAGTAAAGGTGCGGTCTCCGGCAAGGAAAAGTAGAACACGGGAGACGGACCGTCCAGTTGGCACACCATGCCCTGCCACCTCTGATGCCCTACTCATCCTCGGAGGAGTCCCCGACCTCGATGGTGCCGGACGTTGGACAGCGGCAAGTAGGACGCATGGCTGACGGTGCTCCCGTCATCGGCCTCCAGCGTGGCCACTGCTTGTGCGGCAACTTGAGTGAGGGCGGCGAACTCGAGCTCCATCCCCGAAGGCAAGCTCTCCCACAGAGTGTTCGCGCTTGCGGTCATGGCGGATGTGGTGCTAGGTAGGAGGACAATGTGCTATGGTGTGGAGGTTAGCTGGGCGTTACCACTTTAAGTAGCGCATTTCGGTGAGGCCTAGTTTCCTGGTGCGTCATTAAGTCGCCGGAGTTAGTTCCTTGGGCACCAAGCCACTTAACGACGGCATACGGACGGACGACATGAATGCGGGCAGCTGGCGCCGGCTGGGAACGCACCACGCGACGGCGCGAGAGACGAGGGTTTTTGGTGTGCCAGGGTAGTCAGCTGCGGTAGTGGCAACGTTGGAGATGCCCTTTGCTCACATGCATTCGACGTATGTCATTGAAAAAGCAAGACGACCCGACATGGTCTCAAGTCCTGAGGATGCAGTTGGCCGTGCTACACCACTCCGCGGACGCATCCCGACCCTCCGTGCATCCTCGACGAGCCGGGTGTTGGCGTGTGTTTGGATTGTGGCCAAAGTGCACCATACCAAAATTTTGGTCATGACCCAAAGATTGGTCTTTGTTTGGATGGTTGCCATTTTTTTGAGGTTTTGGTCATGACCCAAAATTGGATGGTTGCCATTTTTTGGCATGCCAATGAACTTGAGCCAACTCTAGTTCATTTTTCTTGCCGATGTCGGCCAAATCATGGGCAACCAAAACCTCAACCAAAATATTGGCTACCCAATGCTTTGATGGGGTAACCTTGGGCACAAACCAAACATACTAGATGTTGGTCGTGCCACAGCACTAACTCCACCCTCGGCACACTGAAACCGACCGTGTCTAGCGACGATGAGCATGTCGCTCACCGTGGTCGCCGTGTCTAGAGGCAGTGCTAGAGCTACGCCACATTGTTGGCCCCCACGACCCACATGAACGGTTTTCGGTGGCGAGGAGGTCGTGGGCCAGCTCCTCCATTGGACTAGTTTGCGCTATGTCGTCCCGACAGGTGTGCCCCACATGTCCGTTTCCCTATTTTCCCGGCCATATTCGAGCGTCAGTGCTCCGCATTGCGCATTAGGCCTTTCACTATGTAGGCCAAGCGAGACAACTTATTGTTTATTTGAGCCGGTCAAGTATAATCATGTGGCGTTTTCTTATTTCTCATTCATCTCCAACCCTCTTCTCCATCGGTCATGTCGCCCTTCGGTCAAGTCCATCCTCCTGCATGCCTCATTTGAACATTCTGCCGAGTATCATTCGCATGTGGGAGACCATGCTTGTATTTCCAATGTTTATTTGTAATTTATCCGACATGCATACAAACAAATGGTTCGTTTGAAGTTTCACTTTGCCTCCACTACGTGTCGCTTCGCGTCTTAGTTTTGGCATCCCATTCGGTTCATGCATGCCCCGACACATGTTGACGAGATCGATTGATGTTCAGAGATCAATTGCGTGTCGTGCAAGGATATAAAGGTTTGGTCTGTGTCTATGATAGAAATGACCCGCGGGGGGGGGGGGGGGGGGGGGGGGGGGGGGGGGGGAGGGGGGGTCTGTGTGGATCAGAGGGAGTATATTGTACGTTCATAAGAGAAATGAACGTATTGTACCCACCCTAGTCCTCTTTCAATCGATCTCCGGACCCCGAGATGAAATCAAGAGAGAACGAGTGGGGGCATGTGTGATACCTAAGGCGGAATCAAAATTTTGAACCGGTGATCATAGCATCCGCAAATCATATATAAAGGGTATTCAATGTTCATTTCGTTTTTGAACGTACAATATACTCCCTCCTATCCTTTCTAGTTTACATATAAGTTTTATGTGTAGTACTGACAATATTGTTAGATTCGTACGTACTCCTAGATTTGTACTCGAGATGGTTTCCAATTTGTTTTCAACCACGTGAATGTGCTTGTTCTCGCGCATGCTCTTCCTACTAGGATTTCGCCATGTATTGCCAGTCCAATAGTAACTTTTTTAAGCTCCCTGTCCAATAGTACTAGTGGAGTACTGACAACATCTATACTAGAGTATGCAGTGCTCATAGTTGTACTCCCTCCTTCCATTTATATAGGGCCTATGTGGAGGAGAGAGATCTGAAAAAGTAAGGGGAGTGAGCTCTCATGCAAGAGCCTAGCTATATACGCATTGCTAGTTAAATATGTACAATAAATATGAAGAAAGAGATGGAGACGAGATGTAAAAAAGTACTAATACAATAGCCAACCTTATAATTTTATTTGCGGGCAATATCCAACCTTATAGCCCACACTACTATATCACTAGTAGAAAGGGGGGCAACGGTCCAGGCCGGGTCAGCCCATTAGTCCCGGTTCAGTCCAGAATCGGGACCAATAGGGGCATTGGACCTGGTTCGTGAGCCTAGGGGGCTGGCCGGGCCACGTGGGCCATTGGTCCCGGTTCATCTGGACCTTTTGGTCCCGGTTGGTGGGACGAACCGAGACCAATGGGCCTCGCTGCTGGCCCACCACCATTGGTCCCGGTTGGTGGCTTGAACCGGGATCAAAGGCTCCCCTTTAGTCCCGGTTCATGCCACCAACCGGGACCAATGAGGTGCCTATATATACCCCCTCGCGTAAGAGCAGAGCACACTGCTCTGTTTTTTTCTGGCCGAGGGGGAGAGGGCTTGGTGGTGCTCTAGCTCACCTCCTATGCACACAAGGTGTTCGATGGAATGCCCGAGCCACACTACTTAAGCTTTCTCCTATGCAAGCTCGACCTCCAAGCTCCATTTTCCTCAATATTTGTCTAGGTTTAGAGGTCCGTCATGCCCCGTCCCCATCTTCACCACCGTCGATCACTCGCGCCGAGCTCATCGCTGACACCACCGTGGTGAGCCTCCTGTTCTTATCTTCTTTCTGAAAAGAAAAATATTCTTACTTGGATGTTTACATAGATACTTGTATTATTTTCTTACTTTCATTATTGCATCTTATATAGTGCGATGGTTTTGGTATCCGCCCCCGTCGGCCCTCGTCCTGTCTATGATTCGGATGTGGTATATATATTATCTTTATAACTATTGGTTCATTTATTGTTTATGAAAATTATGCCGACCAACGTGACATAGATTTTATTATGTAGGATGTATGTGAATTGGAAATGCCAACCGACCCTATTGTCGAGAGGTTAAATTTAGTTGAAGAAGAAAACAATTTGTTGAAGGAAAAAATAAAAAAAATTGAGGAGGAGAAGATGATATTGGAGTTGCATGTTGCGAATGTCGTCGATGATCACAAGATCAAGATGGATGCAATGCTCTTGAACAATAGAAAGATTAGAAAATATGCCATTCATACTGAGGCTTGGTATCATTATGCCGTTGGATCAATTGTTACCTTGGTTGCGATTATGATCGCATTTGTTTTCGCATTGAAATGTTTTACATAGTTTCAATGTATGGTTTAATTCATTAGATGCTCTGGAGAGCTATATGTTGTTAGATGATAACTATGTATGTACTTTGGTTTTAATGTGATGATGAACTTCTATTAATTTGGACACTTAATTATATATAATGCACGCAGATGAACCGGCAATGGATGTACGATGACAGACACACCTCCGAGTACATTAAGGGCGTGCATGAGTTTCTCGATGCGGCTGAGGCAAACAAGCAGAATGGTTTTATGTGTTGTCCATGCACTGAATGTGGGAATACGAGGTCTTACTCTAACCGGAGAATCCTTCACTCCCACCTCCTTTACAAGGGTTTCATGCCACACTATAATGTTTGGACGAGGCACGGAGAAATAGGGGTTATGATGGAAGACGACGAAGAAGGAGAGTATGATGACAACTATGTGCCCCCTGAATACGGTGATGCTGCAACAGGGGGAGCTGGTGAAGATCAAGAGGAACCGGACGATGTGCCCAATGATGCTGCAACGGGTGAAGCTGCTGAAGATCAAGAGGAACCAGACGATGTGCCCGATGATGATGATCTCCGCCGGGTCATTGTCAACGCAAGGACGCAATGCGAAAGTCAAAAGGAGAAGCTGAAGTTCGATCGCATGTTAGAGGATCACAAAAAAGGGTTGTACCCCAATTGTGAAGATGGCAATACAAAGCTCGGTACCGTACTGGAATTGCTGCAGTGGAAGGCAGAGAATGCTGTGGCTGACAAAGGATTTGAGAAGCTTCTGAAAATATTGAAGAAGAAGCTTCCAAAGGATAACGAATTGCCCGATAGTACATACGTAGCAAAGAAGGTCGTACGCCCTCTAGGATTGGAGGTGGAGAATATACATGCATGCCCTAATGACTGCATCCTCTACCGCAGTGCATACAAGGATCTGAACGCATGCCCGGTATGTGGTGCATTGCGGTATAAGATCAGACGAGATGACCCTGGTGATGTTGACGGCGAGCCCCCCAGGAAGAGGGTTCCTGCGTAGGTGATGTGGTATGCTCCTATAATACCACGGTTGAAACGTCTGTTCAGAAACGAAGAGCATGCCAAGTTGATGCGATGGCACAGTTACGACCGGAAGAAAGACGGGAAGTTGAGAGCACCCGCTGACGGGTCACAGTGGTGAAAAATCGAGAGAAAGTACTGGGATGAGTTTGCAAAGGACCCAAGGAATGTATGGTTTGCTTTAAGCGCGGATGGCATTAATCCTTTCGGGGAGCAGAGCAGCAATCACAACACCTGGCCTGTGACTCTATGTATGTATAACCTTCCTCCTTGGATGTGCATGAAGCGGAAGTTCATTATGATGCCAGTTCTCATCCAAGGCCCTAAGCAACCCGGCAACAACATTGATGTGTACCTAAGGCCATTAGTTGAAGAACTTTTACAGCTGTGGAATGGAAACAGTGTACGTACGTGGGATGAGCACAGACAGGAGGAATTTAACCTAAAGGCATTGCTGTTCGTGACCATCAACGATTGGCCCGCTCTCAGTAACCTTTCAGGACAGAAAAACAAAGGATACCACGTATGCACGCACTGTTTAGATGACACTGAAAGTATATACCTGGACAAATGCAGGAAGAATGTGTACCTGGGCCATCGTCGATTTCTTCCGACCAACCATCAATGTCAAAAGAAAGGCAAGCATTTCAAAGGCGAGGCAGATCACCGGAAGAAGCCCGCCATGCGTACCGGTGATCACGTACTTGCTATGGTCAATGATTTACATGTAATCTTTGGAAAGGGTCCCGGCGGACTAGCTGTTCCGAATGACGCTGAGGGACACGCACCCATGTGGAAGAAGAAATCTATATTTTGGGACCTACCCTACTGGAAAGACCTAGAGGTCCGCTCTTCAATCGACGTGATGCACGTGACGAAGAACCTTTCGTGAACCTTCTAGGCTTCTTGGGCGTGTATGGGATGACAAAAGATACACCTGAGGAACGGGAGCACCTGCAACGTTTGCACGAAAAAGACGACATGCCTCCGAAGCAGTATAAAGGTCCTGCCAGCTACGCTCTTACGAAAGAAGAGAAAGAAATCTTCTTTGAATGCCTGCTCAGTATGAAGGTCATGACTGGCTTCTCGTCGAATATAAAGGGAATAATAAATATGCCAGAGAAAAAGTTTCAGAACCTGAAGTCTCATGACTGCCACGTGATTATGACACAACTGCTTCCGGTTGCATTTAGGGGGCTTCTACCGAAAAACGTCCGATTAGCCATTGTGAAGCTATATGCATTCCTCAATGGAATCTCTCAGGTGATCGATCCAGAAATCGTACCAAGGCTAAGGAGTGATGTGGCGCAATGTCTTGTCAGTTTCGAGCTGGTGTTCCCACCATCCTTCTTCAATATCATGACGCACGTCCTAGTTCATCTAGTCGACGAGATTGTCATCCTAGGGCCCGTATTTCTGCACAATATGTTCCCCTTTGAGAGGTTCATGGGAGTCCAAAAGAAATATGTCCGTAACCGTGCTAGGCCAGAAGGAAGCATCTCCATGGGCCATCAAACAAAGGATGTTATCGGGTTTTGTGTTGACTTCATTCCTGGCCTTAAGAATATAGGTCTCCCTAAATCGCGGTATGAGGGGAGACTGACTGGAAAAGGCACTCTTGGAAGTGACTCAATAATATGCAGGGACGGATATTCTTGGTCTCAAGCACACTACATAGTTCTACAGAACTCTACCTTGGTGACCCCGTATGTCGATGAACACAAGAACAGTCTGCGCTCCAAACACCCAGAGCAGTGCGACGACTGGATTACATGTGAACACATCAGGACTTACAAAGGATACGAGATAAATGGGAATACATTTTACACGATCGCCCAAGATCAAAAGAGCACCAACCAAAACAGCGGTGTCCGCTTTGATGCAGCAACCGAGAGCGGAAAGGACACATATTATGGTTACATAGTGGACATATGGGAACTTGACTACGGACATGATTTTAAGGTCCCATTGTTTAAGTGCAAATGGGTCAATCTGTCAGGCGGCGGGGTACAGGTAGACCCACAGTACGGAATGACAACAGTGGATCTGAAAAATCTTGGGTACACTGACGAACCATTCGTCCTAGCCAATGATGTGGCACAGGTTATCTATGTGAAGGACATGTCTACCAAACCGAGAAAAAGAAAAGATAAGGAAGCGAATACATCATACGATGAGCCAAAGCGCCACATAGTTCTTTCAGAAAAAAGGGATATCCTGGGAGTGGAGGGCAAGACAGACATGTCTGAAGATTATGAGAAGCTTCATGAAATTCCTCCCTTCAATGTCAAGGCTGACCCAAACATCCTGATAAACGATGAAGATTATCCATGGTTACGGCGCAATAAGCAAATGACACAAGCGAAGAAAAAGTGAAGACTTTCTCCCGCAACTATTATGATGATACCATGCCAACTTTGTAACACACGAGTATGCTATGCCAACTTTTTCAGAGTTCATTTGAAAACTATGAATTTAGGTCGAATTTTCTCTATAGGTGCATCTATGTTCATTTTTTTAGTAAAGTTAATCACAAACTTATGATTCACACAAATTTCAAATAATTCAAATTTTAACTATTCAAATTTGAAAACTAATGGCACTAACAGAAAGTTTATAATTTTTCTAAAACTAATGGCACTAACAGAAAGTTTATAATTTTGCTGACATAAAAGCGAAAATAATTAAAAAATAAAGCAAAAAACAAAACAAAATAAATAATACAGGAAACAAAACAAAAAAACTGAAAAAAAATAAACAATAGCAACAATAAGTATTTTGTTGTAAGTAGAAACAAAATAAAATAAATAAAACAACAAAGAAAAAAAAACTAAAAAAGTGTTTTCAAATTTGAAAACTAATGGCACTAACAGAAAGTTTATAATTTTTCTAAAACTAAAAGCAAAAAGAATTAAAAAATAAAGCAAAAAACAAAAGAAAATAAATAATGCAGAAAACAAAACAAAAAAACTGGAAAAAATAGGCGCTAAAAGCAAAAAAAACAAAAAAGTGTTTTCAAATTTGAAAACTAATGGCACTAACAGAAAGTTTATAATTTTTGTGACCTAAAAGACAAAAGAAATCACTAAAAAACTATAAGTATTTTGTTCTAAGTAGAAATGAAAAAATAAATAGCAAAAAATGAAAAAAAATGCCTATAATATTTGTTATGACTAACTAAAATTACCAAATTGAGTATAATGATAAAAAACAATAATATTAAATAGCAGGAAAAAGAATGACTCAAAAATCAATTTTTATAGTAAAGTTATTCATAAACTAGTGATTCACACAAATTTTAAAAACTTCAAATTTAAACTATTCAAATTTTAAAACTAATGGCACTAACAGAAAGTTTATAATTTTTGTGACCTAAAAGAAAAAAATCACTAAAAAACTATAAGTATTTAGTTCTAAGTAGAAATGAAAAAACAAATAGTAAAAAAAATGCCACCTACTGGGCCACCACGGCCTGAATACGACTAGAAGCCCATCCATGGGCCAGGATTCAGGCCCGTAGAAGGCCCAGCAGGCCCACGGGCATAGCGGTGTGAGATTAGGCCCAAAGGCCTGCAGTTCTAAGGAGTTCGATGGAGAGGGCAGGGCAGCGCTTATAAACAGGTGCAGCCGCTCCTCAGCTAGCAAGGTGGGACTAAACATCCCACCGCACCACGGCTTTGGCAGGCGCATGCCTTTGGTCCCGGTTGATGGCACCAACCGGGACTAAAGGGGCATTGGTCACGGTTCATGGCACAAACCGTGACCAATGCCCCGCCGCCGCTTCCCGCCCTTTGAGCTGCTGAAAAGAGGCCTTTGGTCTCGGTTGGCGGCACCAACCGGGACTAAAGGTGGCATTGGTCCCGGTTGGTGCCACGAACCGGGACCAATGCTCTTGGTATATAACCAGGACTTGTGAAAATTTTAGTTTCTCATCGACCATTTGCCCCAGACACCGAGCTCATCGACGCCGCCAGGCTGCCCCGACGCCGTCCGCCGCCCCTGCAGTCGTCCCCGACCGCGCCGTCGCCCTCGCCCGACGCCGCTCGCCGCTCGCCGCCCTGCCCTGACGCGAGTCGCGCGCCCCGGCCTGCCCGTCGCCGTCGCCCCTGCCCCGCCCGTCGCCGTCGCCCCGCCCCGCCCGTCGCCGTCGCCCCGGCCCGCCCGTCGCCGTCGCCCTGCCCATCCGTTGGTCCGGCCCCCCTGTTTTTTTCATATATTATATGCTTGTGTATATTGTGTATATTGCTTCTTTGTGTATATTATGTATATATGTCAGTATATATATTGTGTATATTTCTTCTTTTCAGATTTTTTTTCATATATATGTTTGTATTTTGTATTTTGCTTTTTTATAAAAATGTATATATGTTTGTATGTTCTCTGTGTATATATGTTCATATATGCAAAAGTTAGATTTAAATATTTAGAAAAGGATTATCTATATATGTTCTCTGATTTAGTACATTTTAGGTTAGTTTCATTTCTAGAAAAGTTTTATATATTTAGGAGAGGAAAAAGGAAAATAAGAAGAGGAAAAAGGAGAGGAAGAGGAGAGGAAGAAAAGGAAGAGGAGAAGAAGAGGAGAGGAAGAAAAGGAAGAGGAGAAGAAGAAAAAATAGAATTTTTTTCTATTTTTTCTTCTTCTCCTCTATTCCTTGTTAGATTTAAATATTTAGAAAAGGATTATCTATATATGTTCTCTGATTTAGTACATTTTAGGTTAGTTTCATTTCTAGAAAAGTTTTATATATTTAGAAGAGGAAAAAGGAAAATAAGAAAAGGAAAAGGAGAAGAAGAGGAGAGGAAGAAAAGGAAGAGGAGAAGAAGAAAGGAATAGAGGAGAAGAAGAAAAAATTGAAATTTTATCTATTTTTTCTTCTTCTCCTCTATTCCTTTCTTCTTCTCCTCTTTTTATTTCTTCTTCATATTCTTATGTTTTATCGGGTCTGTATTCGTCGATATACCCCTCCCTATAACTTCAACACGAGGGGGGGTCGATATACCCCCTCCCGATAACTTCAACACGAGCGCGTGGTCGATATACCCCCTCCCGATAACTTCAACACGAGGGGGGGTCGATATATATACCACCTCCCGATAACTTCAACACGAGGGGGGGTCGTTATACCCTAAATAGCAAGTATCGTCGGTGTGAGATACATGTGGCCGTTGGTGTCGGACAGTACATCCACATCCCACAAGTGACGCGATCGTCGACCCGCGTCACTTGTGGGACATGGATGTAGTGTCCGACACGACGGCCACATGTATCTTACACCCACGATACTTGCTATTTAGGGTTTCCTCTACCACTCGGCGACCCTGACCCTCTTTCTTCTCCTCCTTTTTTTTCTTCTTCTTCCTCTTTTTTTATTGGGAACGAGGGCCGTCGAGGTTCAGGGTCGCCGAGCGGTAGAGGAAACCCTATAGCAGATCGATGTGAGATACATGTCGTTCCCGATAAAAAAAAGAGGAAGAAGAAGAAAAAAAGAGGAGAAGAAAGAATAGAGGAGTTCTTACTCTATTCTTTCTGACACCGACGGTCACATGTATCTCACACCCACGATACTTGCTATTTAGGGTTTCCTCTACCGCTCGACGACCCTCGTTCCCGATAAAAAAAAGAGGAAGAAGAAGAAAAAAAGAGGAGAAGAAAGAATAGAGGAGTTCTTACTCTATTCTTTCTTCTCCTCTTTTTTTCTTCTTCCTCTTCTTTTTTTATCCTTGAATCGTTGTCGAGGCCACTCCAAACCCTAGAGAAGCAGCATCGAGGCCACCCCAAACCCTAGAGAAGCAGCGCCGAGGACACTAATTAATATTAGTTCTACGTTTGCCACTAATATATCCATCTGTCATGTTTGAATAATAATTGCCATGTTGTAAATATTTGTAGAAACTATGGACACCGCCCGAGACGAAGTACAAGAAGAGTTGTTGGGGGACATAATCGCACGAGGAAGTGATGCCGTCTGCTCGTTGTTTCTCAACGACACCGATGGTCTGGAAGCAACTGGCTATGATCATGATGGCTCTAGTGACCTAATGCCGGTGCAAGAAGGAGACCGTGAGGACGGCTCCGGTGAAACAATGCCGGTGCAAGAAGGAGACCGTGATGACGTCTCCGGTGACCGAACCGAGTCCGGCCAGGTATATGTATTAGTTAAGCTTCTGCTGACTAGCTAATTGATGCATTCATTGTTTTGGTATGTACACATATTAATTAAGTCTTTGTTTTTTTTCTAGCCCTCCGGATCGAGCACAACTTCAGTAAGGAGACGAGGCCTGAAGAAAAAGTTGAGCTCGGATGAAAAGTTTGAGATCATAGCAATCGCGCCCGACGGCCAACCGATTGAACCCCTCCGGACAAAGAGCGCATTTGTTGCTCAGTGCAGGGTTTTGGTTAGGGACAAGATCCTGATCAGCATGCAACAATGGTTAAAGCCAGCTACAGAAGACCCTGAGGTGTCTTATGTCAATGATATGCAGAAAAATGATCTCTGGACTGAGCTGAAGTCAAATTTCACCCTACCGCCAGAGGATGATCCGGAGAAGCTAATTAAAGAGCAATTAATCAAGTATTTTGCTCTTAAGAGGATGGCAGAACTATTCAGGAGGTGGAAGAAAGAGCTGAATAAGTTTGTCGAAAATAAATAGACACCAGAATTCAAGGGCAGATATGAGAAGATCAGAGATCACTGGCCCGCATTTGTGGCCCACAAGTCATCGGAAAAGAGTAAGAAGATGTCGGCGACAAACAACCAAAATGCTGCGAAGAAGAACATCACCATCGCACGGGTTCAAGTGGCTACCTCGCAGCCCGGCCTAAGTGGGCCAAGATTGAGAATGATCTGGTTGATAAAGGGATCGAACCAGAGACAATTAACTGGCCAGACCATTGCCGGACTTGGTTCTTCGGGGCTGGCGGAACCGTGGACCTTGTATCAAGGAAGTGCATTTGGGCGGACGAGCAAATGGAAATACCAGTCAGGAGGCTTAAGCACTATATCGAAGCAGCGCAGCAAGGGACGTTCGTTCCAGACAGAGAGAACGACGAGCTCAGAATGGCCCTCAGGAATCCTGAGCACCCTGGACGGACACGAGGCACGCCAGGCTCCATTCTGTGGAAGGCTGGGTTTCCGGACGCAGGCGGTTACAAATGCCACGAGAGGAGGAAGAAAGTGGAGCAGACCCAACTGCAGGCGCTGCACGCTAGGGTCCAAGCGATAGAGGAACGAGAAGCAAATTGCAGCAAACGAACTGCCGAAGCTTCCCCCGAAGCTACCCCGCTATCTCAGTGGAGAAGCAACGTAGCTTCCACCGAGCTGCTTCAGCCGGAGCATGTCTTGACGGCTCCTGCCAGCTATCCCGTGGATGCTATCATGGAGTCTCAAAATTGCCACCTTATGACGCAATGGATTAATATGAAGGTCAAGGCGGCTGTTGGCTCTGTTTTTCCTACTGAACCCGGCGCAACTTTTCACTGCCGGCCGATTCCAGAAGGATATGCTAGGGTGATGGTGGATGAAATAACGGAGGGATTTGAGGACCTCCAGCTTGACCACCCTATCGGTGAAGGGGAGACTCGGCTGGGTTCTGCTCTGAAAACTCCATGCCTATGGCGGAAGGAGCTCATCAACCTTCCGAACTGGACTCCTCCGCCTCCTCCTCCTCCTACGGCGAGTCAGGGCACTCCGCCTCCTCCACCGCCTCGTCCTCCGGCGAGTGACGATCAGGGCACTCGGCCGGCTCCTTCTCCGGCGCGTGGTGGCACTTCGCCTCCTTCTCCGCCTGCGCCGGCGCGCCCAAGCAGCCAGCCTCCTCCTTCTCCACCCCGTCAGCAAGGGCGGAAGAGACCTGCCGTCGCTCGGGCTGCTCCAGTGCGTCGTAGTCCTTCTCCTCCGCCTCGTAAGAAAGTAAAGAAGACAACCGCTCTGTCTGCTCTGCCGGCGTCTAGCAGTACAGCCAGAGGCGGGAGGACATACAGATTCAGTCCTTCTCTGAAGACTCCAGAGAAATTACCATATGAGAGGACCCCGGAGGAGAATGCCGAGATCGCGCGAGAAGAAGTGAGGAACTTCTTTGAAGGGGTGAAAGCAAAGAAACATTCACCTACGGAGGAGAAGGTAGATCTGGTGAATGCAAAGCGCACTCTGGCTGCCCTGACAAAACCACCCAAGTCTCTGTCGAAAGGAAACTATGAGCACATTATTGGAAAGGAATTTGCCGAAGCGGAGCGGTCGGGAAGTACTGTCAGTGATCAAAGGCTGAAAGAACGACGAGCTGGGAAACAAATGGCTAGCTCGGCGAACAAGCGAAGCAATCGTGCCCCCCGCTCTAGGTGCCTAGCGACATCGTCGCTAATGATCTGAGGATGGTGCCCGGTTATAGCAATCTTGGAGATTACCTGCCCGACGATGTACATTATGATTTCATGGAGGTGCAGATACAAAGATACAAGTACGGGAAGCCTCTCGTCAAAGATGAAAGATCTCTATCAACGATGATGCGAAGATTGCATGATTGGTAGTTGAAAATCTGCAGAGAGTCTGGGGGGAGGAGTACTTTGTATGTGAGAGTTAAAAAGGAGCATGACCTTGTTAGAATTGATCTGTTGCCTATTCCATTTGAGGAGTTCATTCAGTTTTTCAATCAATTGGCCCTCGATAAAGCAACGGTCACCTGCTACTATATGTAAGTAGTACTACTTCTGTCATTAAGTCTCTCTATATAGCTCAGCTCTTTCATTGCATGTATTTATAATTATCCTCACTATATTATGCAGATTGAAGATCGTCGAATTGAAGACAAGACAAATCGGTGATATTGGGTTCATTAACACAAATCTCATAGATGCAACTGAGGTTAAATTTCATGCCGCAGATACCAAGGCCAACTTGCTACGATCATTGGTAATAAATGAAAACAAAGATATAATACTCTTTCCTTACAACTTCAAGTGAGTGTTACTGTCTTGTGCATATTCGGTTTCCCTTATATATTAGTCATGGTTATAGTAATGTAATTGATGAGTTATGCATGCGTGTGTAGTTTCCACTATATTCTCCTAGAGATTAAGCTTGAGCAGGGACTAGTAACCGTCTTAGACTCAAGACGAAAAGATCCCCAGGACTATGCGGACATGACTCAAATGCTCGAGAAGTAAGTTAAATCGATCATTATCCACCATATCAGCAACTTTGTTCATTTCATGATATATCAAGTAATTGTTTTCTTTGTCTGGCAGGGTTTGGAAAAAATTCACCAAAAAAGCTCCAGGACTCCTGAAGAAGCTGCAATTTAGACACCCGAAAGTAAGTACTATAGTAGCATGTTCCGCGCATCTCCTATTGATTCAAGCGCTAGTGTCATCAATACCATTTGGAATTCTTGCTTATCAGTTTGATTGACCTCTATTTCTTGTAAAGTGGTTGTGGCAGGAACATGGGAATGATTTCTGTGGATACTACGTTTGCGAGTCCATCCGCCACACGACCTGTGAGCAGGGCTACTCTGACGAACAATATGAAGTGCGTAAATAACAACATTCACAATTTTATTTCATTGCCATCATTTGTGTTGAGTTTCATTCATTCATATATATATGTATTGACCCCCTTCTTCAAATTAGATGTTTTGGAAGCAGGATGAACTCCTAGCACCATCTCGCATGCGAGCAATTCAAGAGGAATTGAAGGCATTCTTTCTTGACCACGTGATTGCTGAACATGGAGAATACTATGTGGACCATGAGTCCGTATGTTAGGAGATTATATTTGTAAGAGATAATTATTGTATATATGTAGTCGGTAGTGTCGGATAGATATACGAGAATTTGTTGTTCGACCAATCTCTCGGAGAAGGAGAGGTGGTCGATATCACTTCTCTCTGTATGCATATATGTTCATGACGATCTTCTGTTTCCTTCGTTTGCTTACTAGCTAGCTAGCGTGTCTAGTCCTCTCTATACGTATGTATAGTATGTAGCGTCGACCAAGCATGGACATAAGAGAGGACACTTCTCTCTATTAATTATAGCTAGCTAACACAATATATGAAACACCTAAATTAACCCCCCAAAACCCCCAAACCCCCCCCCCCTTTCAAAAAAACAAAAACCCCAGCCACAGAAATGCTGACGCGTGGATGCCTATTGGTCCCGGTTGGTGCCACCAACCGGGACCAAAGGCCCTCCTGCCTGGGCTCCGCGCACAGGCCATGTGGAGGCCCATCTGTCCCGGTTCTGGATTGAACCAGGACTAAAGGGACAGGGCATTAGTACCGACCCTTTAGTCCCGGTTCAGGAACCGGGACAAAAGGCCCTTACAAACCGGGACAATAGGCCCTTTTTCTACTAGTGTATGAGTGCATATAATAGATGATGGCTATAGATGACATGCCAGTTCCTTATAACCATCGACTGGCTATAATATTAACCATGCTCTAATGCGTTTTTCCAAACCGCATTTGACTCTTGACAATATTAATAGTACATGAGATGTATAATGTGAAAATTATATCATTGGAAGCTCCTTTCACATACGTATCCCTGCCTTACCCTCCCTTTCGGTCACTTACTGGCGGACCCCATGCTTGCTAGGCCCCACATGTCAGTTACTCAATGGGTTCGACCACGTCAGGGGATCCTCATCCGTAGTATACTCCCTATGTTTTTATTTACTCTTCATAAAATGACGCGGGCGGGGGAGGGGGAAGGACGTCGGTTTGCTCTCAACTGCGGTCCCACAAGCGAGCGAAAACGCAAGACGAAGCACGTTCCATTTGGTGAGTGACATGGAGGGTCCAGCATGCCGGGCTGCAACGCGAAGGCGACAAGAGCGATGTACAGTCAAAACCGATTGTCCGGTCGTCACCGGAACCACTATTCACACCAGAACCTTCGCTACTCGGCCTACGCCAGCCAGTGCCCTAAAACCACACCTAATCTCCAGCCCCTTCCCCCACCTTTCGATCCCCTAGCCCGGATCAAGCGTCCCCTAGTTCGCCAGAAAGCCATGGTGCGCCGCAATATCACGTACTACAAGATGCTGACACTGGAGCGCCGCGCAGAAATCACGGCGGCGGTCGGCTTCAGAGACCTCTGTTCCCAAGCTCGCTTTGCGGAGGGCCAATCCCCGAGTTCTCTGGAGCCAAGCTATGAGGAGGAGGAAGCCGATCCAGTGTTCATGGTGGAGGTCGCGGCGCAGAAAGCCCCTGATGGGTATGAGACGATGGACGTCGACTTCGTGCCGGCGTCTGAGTCCCCCATGGTGCAGGCAGACCAGCGGTTCAACCTAGCGATACTAAAGGAGGACCGGGAGGCAGAGGCTCAAATCGACGTGGAGCGCGCACATGCCGCTGCCATCGAGGCTCTCCTGCAGGCGGAACCGGATGTCGTGGATGTGAACCGGGCGGTGGAGGCTCAACTTGAGGCGGAGCGCGCGGATGCCGCTGCCCTCGAGGCCCTCCTGCATGCGGAACCGGACGTCCTGGACTTGAACCGGGCGGCAGAGGCTAAACTCGATGCGGAGCGCGCGGATGTCGCTCTCATCGAGGCCCTCCTGCAGGCGGAACCGAACGTCCTGGACTTGAACCGGGCGGCGAAGGCTCGACTCGACGTGGAGCACGCGGATGTCGCTGCCATTGAGGCCCTCCTGCAGGCAGAACCGGACGTCCTCGACTTGAACCGGGCGGTGCTCTCGTCCGTGCAGAGCGCCTGCACGCTCCGTGTGAACGAGTAGCTGGAGGCCGAGGACCACCACGGTGCGGAGACACACGTCGGCAGCTACGGCTGGTTCTCGCCGGCAGCCAAAGACGACGAGGCCGTCTCGTTCCGCGAGCAGTGATAGTTTTTCTTTATGTTGTTGTTTTTATGGATCTTTTGCTATGTAAAAACATACTGTATATTGTTATGCAAGTCGCCTGACTTGGGTCAGTCTACTATTTCAGGCGGCTGGATGAATATCCTACGTCTCCTAACCCTTCTTCCTCACCTCTTCTTCTTCCCCAACAGACCACCGCACGGGTCGTACAGATACTTCCCAACATGTGGTTGGATAAACATACTCTATGAATGAAAATTATGTGTCAGCAGTAGGATGGCTGCGTTTGGTTTGTTCACATGCGACAACACGTGTCAGTGAGGGTGCGTTCCCTTGGTTGGGTTTGCGGCATGTAGGAGTGACTGTGCATGTGAGGGTGCGGTGTGACCGCGGCGTGCAGGAGCGACCGTGTGAGGGTGCGGTGCGCGACAGCCGTGCGCAAGTGTACCTCCTTTTCATTTTGAAAACTTTAGGCAAGCTTGGCAAAAATGTGTGGCGAAGTATGGCAATGCAAGGCCTAGACCCAAACATGATAAGTATGTAGTACTACGTACTAGGAGTACTAGTGTTAAAAAAGAAAGGCGGGGTTTTCCTTCGCGGGATTAATCGATACAAATCCTCGTTTCACATGTCAATTAATGCGTATTTTTTTCTCCAAAGCCCAAAGAGCTAACCATCTCACTCGTCATCGCTTGATTTATGCAGCGCCATGCAAACCAACCTTCTCACTTCCGCATGCATGCAGGGGATATTAATGTCCTTGGTTGCTAGTACGAGGTAAACCCCATCAATTTTGCCTCGATTAGTGTTAGTGGCCTTTTACAATTGTAATTTTGATATACTGGCCTTGTGTACAAAAAAATGGAGCTAGTAACTATATAGTCCTTCCCCATTGCGGTGATGTCGACGATATCTCCAACGTTGTGGTTTGGCGAAGTGTGTTCGACGGAGAACACCATTAAGGGAGACCACGGTAAGTCATTCACAAGTGCTGCCTGCAAGCCGAGACAACCGCCTTATTTGCATCCAGGAAGTCCGTTGAACCAAAGGACGCGTAAATGTACTAGTACTACTCATACACAATAGCGTCGTCCGTCCAGCTTAGTGCGGTGAGATGGTTTCTCGAAGAAGACGATAGAAAAGCGGAGTCAGCGAAGAGTGAAATGATGGTTGTTTCGTCTGTGCTTTGTGATTTGACACCTCACTGCTTTGTGATTTGTGATAGAAGGGAGAGGGGAGTAGACTCTGTCCTCTATACTGTACATGCGTCCAAGCACGGGCGAAAGAGGCACTACTAGGAAAAGGCTTATACATAGAAGTTTACCAGTAGTGTGTATTATGGACCCCACGCTACTGATAGTTACGAGTAGCGTCTATTACAAAGCGCGCTACTAGTACAACATAGTAGCAGCATTGGTTTTTGGAGGCCACGCTACTGGTAAGTTTGCCATAGCAAACCACCCGACCAAAAAATATTAGCAGCGTTTGTTGTCTAACAAGCGCTACTGTTAAGAAAGTAGTTGTAGCACCCGTGCACCTAGAAGCGCTACTGCTATTTCTTCTATGGGTAAACTTATACCAGTAGCGTTGTTTTTGTACAAGCGCTATAGCTAGTTTTATGTACCAGCAGATATTTTGGCTGGCACTCATAGCAGTAGCGTGCTTTGGCACCCCGCGCTACTGCTATGGTCACCACCCACCTACCACCTTTCCCCTCCTTCCTCCCCTTTCTTCTTCCTCTCCCCCTTCCTTTCTCCCCCTTTCCTTGCACCTTGCTTGTTCCATTCAATGCTCCCCCTCCACCACCCCTCCCTCCATTAGAGCCCTCCCTCCCCCTCTTCTTTACCCTCCACCACCCCCTCTTCTTTGCCCTCCACCACCCCCTCTTCTTTGTGCCCTCCACCACCCCCTCCATTAATGCCCTCCCTCCCCCTCTTCTTTGCCCTCCATTAATGCTTTCGTACCTATGGCAAAGAGCTATCTATGGCCGACCAAAGGTCTACAAATTGTTGTGTATCTGCTATCGGCGAAGGAGGTACCGAGTATTATGGGAGAGTTGAAGCAATTTATGAACTTCTGTTCTATGGTGAAAACCCACCGAATGTCGTAGTCTTCAAATGTTATTGGTTTCAGCCGAAGGAGACTAGAAGGACTCATGAACATATAGGGCTAGTTGAAATCAACCAAAGCACCCATTTAGATGTTCCTGATGTCTATATTACGGCTCAACAGGCGACCCAAGTATTCTATCTACCGTGGGCCTGCCAAACTAATCCAAATCTGAAAGGTTGGGATGTCATTTATGAAGTGCCGCCAGGTGCTAGACTTTCTCCCCCAAAGGAAGAGGATTATGAACCTCACATTAACCCAGACACATATGAAGGAGAATTCTTCCAAGAGACACGTCTTTCCAAAAAGTGTTTCAAGAACCGCTATACTTCACCCCAAAACATTGAAGTAGACAGCGACAATGAATCCGACATCACCCCAGAGGAGGAACAAGAAGAGCCGGAACAAGAACAGGTTACTGCTGCGGATGACCTGTCAATGCTTGACCGATTACGTCAAGGTGGCCTTGCACATGTTGATGCCAATGAACCCTATCAGCCCATCATTGATTATAGTGATGATGATGATTATGCATTTATTGATGATACTGATCGAGATTATTAGTAGTGTCAGGTATTCAATTTTTTTATGTTGTACTTGATGATGATACACTTAAGTGATATACATATTATTATTCATGTCGGTACCTTTTTTATGTTGTACTAATTTCGTTTATTCTTTGTCATGGCAGGTGTTGAAAGATGGTGGGCGCTGGTCGGGAGCGCGCCGAGGCCCCTTCTTCGTCGGCGTGTGGTGCGAGGTCTTCCATTCCACACGCACCTCTCCACCGAGCGTTGCTGGACAGTATGGCGACACCGTCGGGCCCCTCTTCGTCGACCGCGGTGCCCAGCAGGGGATGAGGTAAGAAGAAGAGAGGAGGTGGAGCACATGGTCGCGGGAGAGGAGGTAGGGTGACTCTTACGGCGCCTTCCTCGCCGCCGCCCAGCTGTTTCACCCGAGCACGTGACTGCTAGGGTGGACTCGTCTAAGGAGGAGGCTGCACGGACTCCGGTCCACGAGCCTCCGGTCCATGGGTCTTCGGCCCATGAGCCTCGGGTCGACGGGCCTTCGGCCCACGAGACTTGGGCCCACGAGACCCCGGAGGAGCACACGTCTGGATGGGGTAACTGGTCGGGTCAGCCTGAGGAGCCGAGTGGCCATGCTGATGATGGCGGGGAGCCGACTGATTTTGAGGAGGACAGGGAGGAGGGGGCAACGTCTACCAGCATGGTGCTACACGGCTCCCGTCTGTGCCGGCGACCCACGAGCAGAGGTGGTTGATTTTCCCTGATGGGGAGAGGTAAGTGCATTTAATCTTTTTGTACCTTCTGCATTCACGTTTCTTCAAATAACTGATGTGTTGGCCTTGTCATGCTGCAGGGGTTGGGACCACCATGAAAGTGTCCGCTGGCCCAACTCTGTCCTTGGAGTTCTGATTCGGCAAAACTTCCCGGGGTTTGTCACGTTGCCTGGTGAGGGTCGGCTTCCAGAGGTTGGATTGACTTGGGAGAACTACTTGGCTTCCCCGGCCCCGCCGGGTGAGATTATTGACGGTGTCTTGTGCGAGACGAGGGCAGACGTGGTGATCAGAAAGTTCTGGGTAATTGCTCCTTTACACAATTAAAAATCTTCAACTAGCTAGTTATTAATTGTACTAATCAATATTGTCTCATTTGATTGCAGACATTCTACAGGTGTGAGGAAGGATACGAGGAGGAGGCGGCAGATGTTATCCACAAGGAGTGCAAGCGCCTACTTCAGAACTTACGGCATGAGGTTCGGGTGTAGGCTGTTCGAGACTACTACGCCAGGCGTGGTATCAAGAAGCCCAAGCAGGAGTGCCGCGATAAGTTCTTGAGTAAGGAGCAGTACATGAAGGTAATTCTTAAGGCCTTGTACTTACTTCCTTCATTTAGTAATTCATAGCCGTAGCGCTCAAGTTTCTATTTGCTAACTTAGGCCCCTCCGAGATGGTGTGCGGATCGGATGGATTGTTGGGAGGTGTTGGTCAATGTGTGGTGCTCAAAAGAATGGTTGGCCACCCACAAAGAGGCCAAGGACAAACGTGCCCAAATGGAAGGTGTGCCACACCACCAAGGCAGCTCCAACTTATTTCAGTACGGGCAGAACTGGGTATGTGGTTTGCTTCATGATTCATGCAATTCATTCATCATGCTAGCTTTAGCCCTTTAATTACTAATTTACTTTGTTTCTCTCTTTCAGGCACGCTACAATAAGGCGGATAAGGTGCCAGAGGTGTACGACCTGTATGCCATGGGCCACACTGGCCCTTATAAGAAAGTCAAGGCATTCTCTGCGTCTGACCTCGATGATCCAAAGAACTTCACCAACATCTCCACCCACGACAAGCTCGTGCAATATAGAGATCAGGGGAAGGCGAGGAAAGGGGAGGACTTTAACCCGAGCCAGGGTCCCATTGATGTAGAGCTGCTGATGATATCTGGTGGCGGGAGGTCCCATGGCTCCATAGCCATGGGAGATGGACTTATCCGTTGTCCTAGCACTCTCCTGGAGATCAAGGCACGCCAGTCGAGCTCCGCTCCTGAGATAAGGCCTCGTGAACGGCCAGTCCAACTCGCCTTCAAGGTTAGTTATACGTACTCAGCTATCTTTCTCCATTACATTGTGTGCGCTTCCATCAATGATTACAAATGGTCATGTGAGTGGTGTTGCAGGCTGCTATACAGAGTGAGAGAGATAGAATGGAGAAACTTCTGGCGGAGGCGGCGGAGAGGCAGCGGGAGTTGGAGGAGAGGACGACAAAGATGTTGGAGGAGGAGAGGGCACGGAATGACATGCAGGCAAGGGCCATGTACGAGCTCCTTGTGGTAAGTTTCTTCTGTAGATTACTTGTTGTCTTAACATTTGAGTCTCATTACTAACTAGTATGACTCTGTTGTGAAAACCAAATGTGCAGTCTGTGTGCGAGAAGTCCGGTCAGACTGCTCTGCCAATGCCAGTGATTGCTCCTGGGAGCACAGTGAGTTTAATTTGAATGGACATTACTTGCTAGTCTTAACATTTGAGTGTCATAATGCTAACGAGACATTGGAAATGATCTTTGGTGCAGCTTAACTCCAGAAACACATCGCAGGATCCTTCTCCAGCTACCGGCGCGGCCAGCCCGCTCCTACACCTCCGTGATCACGGTAAGTTTCTCTAGTGTTTTGCTTAACAAATTCATAAAGACCTAGACTTAGCTTTATTTCCTCCAATATGCTTACCATAATGACCTAGAGTTAGCTTCTTTTCCTCCAAAATGACTTAATAAGCTTACTGACCTCATAAACCATCCATTTTACCTAAGTTAGCTCTAAAATGATATGTATTTAGCTTACTTATGTCAAAAATTGCATAATTAGCTTAGTTAGCTCATAAACGATCCATTTTACCTAAGTTAGCTCTAAAATGACTCATTTTACCTTAGTTAGCTTACAAGTGATCCAATTTATCCAAGTTAGCTCTAAAATGACCCATTTTACGTAGAATAGCTCCTAAATGATCCATTTTACCTAAGTTAGCTTTAAAATGACCCATTTCACCTAGGTTAGCTCCAAAATGACCCATTTCACCTAGGTTAGCTCCAAAATGACCCATTTCACCTAAGTTAGCTAAAAAACGATCCATTTTACCTTAGTTAGCTAAAAAATGTGGCGTTTCACCTTAGTTAGCTCATAAACGACCCATTTCAACTAAGTTAGCTCCAAAACGATCAATTTCACCTAGGTTAGCTCCAAAATGATCAATTTCACCTAGGTTAGCTCATAAACGACCCATTTCACCTAACTTAGCTCCAAAATGATCCATTTCACCTAGGATAGCTCATAAACTACCCATTTCACCTAGGTTAGCTCATAAATGATACATTTCACCTAAGTTAGCTAATAAATGGCATATACTTCTTCTTCTAGTCTTCTTCTTCTTCTATTCTTCTTCTTCTATTCTTTTTCTTCTAGTCTAATTCTTCTTCTAGTCTTCTTTTTCTAACTTTCTTATTTGTCATTTTGTAGGTTTCATTCACTTCACGGAAGCCAGCTTCCTATGATATGGATTGCTTGTTTTTTCCTTTGATGCACTTCTTGTATTCTGCTCGCTTGCTATGATGAAACTAGATTGCTATGTCAGGACCCCGATTCCATGTCACATCGATCTAGCCGGTAACACCTCATATCACTTTGTGGCCTCACGAACGGTATTCCCACGGTGTCACCTTACCATGGCCCGGGACCGTTTGTGCCTTTTGGCTCACGTATATGATAGTGTCGCTAGCATCCATATGACAGAGAACCCGGGCCGACATGGCTAGTCGTTAACCCAAAGCGGCACTAACCTATGGGGACAGGCATACATGATTCACATCGAGCATGTCGGTCAGCAGCGTGTGAATCCGGGCTGTAGCACTGGGCTAACAGGACTCCGGGAACCCGGGCTGTAGCAGGCTGGCAGGACTCCGGATGTCACCATGTGACATTTTCCCGAAGGGACAGACACAAGAACGAAGTGAAAGACATGCCGGCCAGTCAAGTGTCCTGAGCAGTAGTGCTGGGCTAGCAGGACTTCGGTGAACCGGGCTGTAGCGGACTACTATGGCTCATGGAAGCACTAGACTACATTTCCCCATAAGAGAGGCTGCCAAGGATAATAAACTAGATTGTCGGATCCCACATATACCAAGCATTTCAATCATACACACAATATGCTGGATATGTGTAAATACAACATGGCATCACAACATAACTCTACAACTCAAGTATTTATTCATTAGGCTCCGAGGAGCGAGATATTACAAACATGGGGCTCATGACCCAACAATCATAGCATACAATGCAAAGCACATGCGGAAGCTTAACATGTCTGAGTACAGACATCTACAAATGAAAAAGGCTAAGAAGCCTGACTATCTACCAGATCCTGCCGAGGGCACAAGATCGTAGCTGAGGTATCAAGCTAAACATCAAAGTCCATGTGGAACTACTAGCGAGACTGAAGTCTCTCCGCAAAACATAAAATAAGCAAACGTGAGTACAAATGTACCCAGCAAGACTTACGTCAGAACTATCTACATATGCATCGGTATCAACAAAGGGAGTGGTGGAGTTTAACTGCAGCAAGCCAGCTTTGACTCGGTGGCTATATTAAACTACGACTGCAAGTAACTCTTTTGAGGTGGCGCACACGAGTCCACATATTCACCATTCAATACACCACTATGGATCCGCTCCCGTCTCCCTTCGAGAAGGCCATCCATAGCACTCACACTTATCTTGCGCATTTTAAAGTATCCACTTTCACTTGTCTATGAACTGTTATAGGCAACCCAAAAGTCCATTACCGCGGACACGGCTATTCGAATAGATCATGTTAACCCTGCAGGGGTGTACTTCTTCAGACACGCTCTCACCACTTACCGTCGTTTACATGACATGTACTCGGCAACCTTCAAGCGGAAGCCCAACGAGGGTGTCGGCCACGGCCTACCTAAACATTCAAGTCTCTAGTCCAGGTTTATCGCCTATCCAGGTTCCATCCGAAGGGAGTCCGCCCGAGGTTTCCACATACGGCCCCGGACGATGTATACAGGGTTCCGAGACACCAAACGGGCGCCTGGCATGCCCGGCCATGGTGTATCTACCGCATCATAGCGCACCCCTAGGGTCAGCGCTACGCACGGCCGCCAACACATAACCTACAAACACTAGAAACTAGTTGCAACTCCTGGACAGAGTACTAGGGTGATTAATAAGCCGAGAGGGTCCATTGGTTTCGGGCCCAATGCGTGGTAGTAACTGTTTCATGGATCACAAACACAGAACTCAGTTCCTGAGGACGGCTTCAATGAGACAACCACCATGTACTCCTACAATGGCCTCTCACCGCTACCTTTACCAAATCGTGTTCACACACTTATCTCTCAACAGTAGGACATGTTTACACACCTCCGATTCATCCCCGATGAATCAGACTTGACTCAACTCTAAGCAGTAGCAGGCATGAGAAACAAGCATGAATGAGTAGGCACATCAGGGCTCAAATAACTCCTACTCATGCTACTGGGTTTCATCTATTTACTGTGGCAATGACAGGTCATGCAAAGGAAGGGGTTCAACTACCACAACATGTATAGTTGAATCGTTGTTGTCCTAATGCAGTAAAAGAGAGCAGGAGCGAGAGAGTGGGTTTGTATCGGAATGAACAAGGGGTTTTTGCTTGCCTGTGACTTCTGAAGATAGTGTAGTTCTTCATCGATGTCATTGATCACATCATCAGAACGTCGTCTACTGAAGGGGGACAAACACCGGCAATAGAGAAGAACACAATCAATCCATATGCGACAATATGATGCATGATCATGACATGGCAATATGCTGTGATTTGAACTAATGCATCTAGTTATGATTTAAATGAAGTTGGTTTGAATACAAGATTCAAATTCCAACTCCATATATGATTATTTAAATGCCCTTTATTTGTTTTGTCAAAAACAGGGAAGAAACATTGTTCAAACATGCATGAAAATGGTACAGATGGATTCCTTGAATTTTCCTGATAATTTTTCATATATAATTTATCTTATTTGGAGTTACGGTTGAATTTCTATGTTTTTTAGAAGTTTTAGGCATTTTCTGAAAATAATAAATCATTTAAGATTTATTTAAATTCCAGAAAAGGTTTTACTGCGTCAGCATGATGTAAGAGTGACGTCATCAGGTCAACTGTGGCTGGTCAGGTCAAACCTGACTAGTGGGACCCACTGGTTAGTAGTTAGTTAACTAACTAAAGTTAGTTTGTGTTAACTAATACTAATCCTAGTAGTTAGTGGCCTGGGGCCAACATGTCAGTGAGTCAGGCGAAAGTCAAACCCCGGTCAAGCTGGGTCAAACCCGCCGGACCAGGTCAACGGCTCGTCGCCGGCGATGATAGAGACAGCGGAGGGCTTCGGGAATCGCCCACAGGCGACCAAATCGACCGCTGTTTGGTCCTACGCGTAGCTGGGGCTCGCGCGCATCTAGTGGGGCAAGTGGGACGAGCTGGGGTGGATCAAGCTCGCTGGAATCGAGCTCGTGGCGGCGGCCGGAGTACGGGTGCACTCGGGAGCGGGGCTACGGTGCCCGTGGGGTGCCGTGCTTGGCTCCTACGGCACCTACGCGGCGCGGTGAGCTCGTGGTTTTGCTCGGTTGGAGGTTGCGGCGGCTGTGGCCACGGCGGCGAGAGGCTCGGCGGCAGCGCGGTTCGGTCTCCGGCAAAAAGCACGGATAGAGGAAGGGTTGGAGAGGGAAAACAAGGGGGAAACGACGGAGGCTCACAGAGGGGTCGAACGGAGTCGAAGTCGAGGCCGGGGAAGCACGGACGGCGGCGAATCGAAGACGAGGTCACCGGCGGCCGAAGGTTGAAGAAGAGCTCGAAGGCGACACTGCAGGGCTTCCGGCGGGGCGTGGTTCGGTGAGGGGGGTCGAGGACGACGTCGCGGAACTCGTGGGCACAATAGAGGGGCGAGGGGGTAGTTGTGGCCGTGGTGGTTCTCGTCGGCAGTGGCGGCCGTGTTCGGTGGTGCGAGGGAGAGAGACAGGGGAGGGGATGAGCACGGGGGGGAGGAGTGAGAGGGCCTGGGGGTGCGTGGCCGTCTCCGTGGCGCTGGAAGAGAGCCTCAGGGGCGCGAGGCAGGCAGGGAGGAGGTGGCGGCCTCAGCGCGCGCCGTGCCCGCCTTCGCCTCTGCCTACTGGCAAAGGTTGAAGACGACTGGCACTGGCCAGCTGGGCTGGGCCGGCTAGAGGAGCTGGGCCACTACAGTAACAGGCCAGGTGGGCTTTGCCAGGTAGGTTCCTCTCTTTCTAATTCTCTTTCTGTTTTCTATTTATGTTATTTTGTTTTGATTTAGTTTATAACCCAAACCATTTTAATAAATCCTAAAAATAATTGTGGGCATTAAATGAATTATTACAGAGGCCCTTAACTATTTTCAGAATTATTGGAGCATTTAAAAATATTAATAGTATTTAAAGGCCCCAATTCAAATAAATATGGGTTATTCAAAAATCCAGAATGGCCTAAAAATATGTGCATCATTTTTGGCAGAGGTTTTCACCTTTATCAAAAATAATGAACTTTTCTAAAGGGCATTCTGGGTTCATTGAAAATATTTTTATTTTGATCCTAATTGCATTTCATTTAGTGCTAGGGCTTGTCATCCCCATTTCAAATTTTCTGAGTAAAGTAGACATGATGCAACACCATATGTTAGCACTAGGCATTACCAGAACTTGGGATGTGACATGCTATGATGAAACTTTGCATATTGTAATATGTATGGATCGATGGAACTATGTGCAACCTACTATGTATGTATGGATGGATATTTATTGTGTTGGATGGAACTATGTGCAACCTACTATGTATGTATGGATGGAACTATGTGCAACCTACTATATATGTGCTGGATATTTGTGTGATGGATATATATGTGCTGTGATATATTTGCTGTGATAATTGTTGGATATAAGAAAAACAGAATAAAAAAGAGGCAGTGCAGGCTCTTTGCCGTCCACGGCAGACGGCAAAGACCCCTTTGCCGTCGGTGGCAGACGGCAAAGGGGGCACGTGGCGCCCACCTGTGCTTCCTGAGGGATGGGCCATTTGGCAAATTTGCCTACCGTGGCAGACGACAAAGCTAAGCTGATGGCAAAGACTTTGCCTTTGCCGTCCGCCGGGCAGACGGCAAAACACAGCAGGCGCTGACGTATTGCTGACGTCAACTGGCGGACAGCAAAGAGGCGCTCAAATTTGCCGTCCGCTGGCGGACGGCAAAGGCCGCCGTTAGCCGCCTAACGGACTAACGTGCAGTATTTTGCCGTCCCTCCTCATTGCCGTCCGCCGCTGTAGGCAAAGGGCTCTTTGCCGTCCGCCATAAGAAGCAGACGGCAAAGGACCTGTTTCCCGACCCTGTCTTTGCCGTCACTGTTTGCCGTCCGCCACTGACGGCAAAGCTCTTTGCCGTCAGCCGTCTGTGCCTTTGCCGTCCGCCGTGGCAGACGGCAAAGTACTGGATTCCTGTAGTGATTAATGCCTTCCCTCTCCTCTCCCACTATCTCCCTAGCTAGCTCTCTCTCTCTCCCTAGCTAGCTAGCTAGTTAGAGCTATATATCTAGAGCTACTAGGTAATTAAGAAGAAAGGTGCTTGATATCCCTCTCAACACATAGGTGAGCAAAAAAGGTGTTTGTGTGGATAGGATCGCAACTATATATATATGGGCGATATGAGAATATATATACCAATTTGTGTGTGGCATAATTTGAGTTTCCTACATTGTGTATTTGATGAAATAATGTGGGTGACCTGAGTTGCCTATGTTATGCCGAAATGTCGATTCAATTTCGTTTCGGTGAATTTCGGGCATGCAAACTCAATATGTCCTATATTTAGGGAAGGTCATGCCAAATTTTTGTATGAATTTGATCCATGCATGCATATATACGTGTTTAAAATATTTGCTTCGCACGCAGGTGATAATGAATTTGATCCATGCATGCATATATACATGTTTAAAATATTTGCTTCGCGCGCAGGCAATCCGCTGTGGATGACATGTATGAAAAAAGACTGAAGGATGTTTTATGTCCGTGTCGAAAATGCAAAGGAAGAGTCAGGATCAACCCCTTTGAGGGTGGTAAATTCAAGGAGCACCTGCTCATGCATGGTTTCATGCATGGCCATACTCGGTGGATAAGTGATGATGATGATGATGATGATGTGGACGTCGACGGGGCAGGAAATAACGACATGGGGCCACCAGACGAAGAGATGACCGATTATGTGCCCGAAGAGGAAGATGGCCTCGGAAATGTCGATGGCGAAGAGGCAGTTCAAGGCAGAGAAGACGCGGACATGCCACCGTCTTTGTCGCTACTAAGTTCAGCCATGCGGGACCAGCATGTTCGAGACCTGCTTCGCAAGAAGATGACTAGCGATAGAGCAGCTTCTAGAGAGGAGGCCAAACTGGCGCAACTGGAGGTAGACTTGATGACTCCTTTGTATGACGGTTGCAATAATCCCGAGGTGACCCGCTCGAATTTCACACTAGAACTTCTAAAGATGAAGGCAAAAAACAAATGGACAGATACAAGCTTGGATGAGCTTCTGAAGTACCTAAAGAAGGTTCTTCCCGCGGGAAGCCTGTGTCCTACTAGTGTTGAGGAGGCAAACAAAATCGTGTGCCCTCTTGATCTGCCACATATTAGATATCACGCATGCATCAATGATTGCATCATATATCGGAACGACCATGCTGAAAAAACATCTGTTCAGAGTGCAATGCTTCATGATATAAAAAGGCCAGAAAGAAAGCTCCACAGAAAGTTGTATGGTACTTTCCGATCACTCCGCGTCTACAGCGGTATTTCGTAGATCCTAAGGAAGCAAAGCTAATGCGCTGGCACGCGGAGAGGATGAAGCCAGATGACGGAGATGAGTCGCAGCTGAGACATCTCGTAGATGCTAGCTAGTGGAGAGCATTAAATGCCGAATTTGATTTTTTTTTTGCAAATGATCCAAGGAACATCGTGCTTGGTGCTAGTAGTGATGGCATGAATCCATTTGGCAACCAGAACACCAATCATAGCACATGGCCCGTGTTTGTATGGATGTACAACCTCCCCCCTGGTTGTGCATGAAGGAAAAATACATACACATGGCTATGCTTATTCAAGGGCCGAGACAACCAGTAAATGATATAAATCTGTATCTCGGGTTACTAAAAGAGGAGTTACAGACCTTATGGACAACACCGGCCAAGACATGGGATGCAAGCAAAGGAGAGTATTTGTACATGAGAGCCGCGCTGATCACGATAGTGCAGGACTATCTCGGTTACGGCTATCTCTTCGGCCAGGTGTGCCACGGATATTGCCGATGCACGAGGTGCATGGATGATACAACTTCTCTGCAGCTATCGAAAGATGGCGGGTCTTCGAAAATCATGTACATGGGGCATCGAAGATGGATCGAGAAGGATGACCCATGGAGAAAGCGTGGAGATCTATTCAATGGTAAGGCTGAGCATCGAGGTCCTCCACGTAAGCGTAGCGGTGCAGAAATATATGAGTTATTGAAGAACTGGAAAGAGTGCCCCTCGCCGGGAAAGACGAAGAAAAGGCGCCGGAGCCCCTGCTGAAGGTATAGAAGACGAGATCTGTTTTCTGGGACTTGGAATACTGGCCCATACTCGACACGCCTCATAGCCTTGATCAAATGCATATCACAAAAAATATCCTTGAGAGTTTGCTTGGAACATTGATGAACATGCCGGAGAGGACCAAGGATGGGCCGAAGGCAAGAAAAGACTTGGAATTTTTGAAAATCAGGAAAGATCTCCAAATGCCCGGTAAAAGGTCGTCAGCGGAGACCGAGACGGAGACGGAAGATAGGGGCAAAAAAGTAAACGAGAAGGAAGAAAAATATTGCCCCCCTATTGCTTCACCTTAGATCCGAAGGAGGTCGATCAATTGTTCAAGTGCCTTGCCGGAATCAAAGTTAGTTCCGGATACTATGGGAAGATAAGAAGATATCTGGACACTAAGAAAAAAAGGTTCAGTGGGATGAAGTGTCACGACTGTCATGTGATGATGACGCAGTTACTCCCGGTTGCACTTAGAGGGATTATGGACACACATGTGCGTGAGACGCTTACTGAACTATGCCACTTTTTTGATGCTATCTCTTGAAAGTCGATCAGTGTGAAGAAACTCCATAGGCTACAGGAAGAGATCGTTGTCATACTGAATGAGCTAGAGATGTACTTCCCGCCCGCGTTCTTTGATTTCCTGGTGCATCTATGTGTCCACATGATGGACGACATCATCGACCTAGGGCCGATATTCCTACATAGCATGATGCCATTCGAGAGGATGAATGGGGTCATCAAAGGATTCGTTCGTAACATGTCCCGTCCAGATGGAAGCATAGACCAGGGATATCTGACCAAAGTGTGCATCTCTTTCTGTGAGAGTTATCTCACCAAAGACCGTGTTGTTGGTTTGCCCGTCAACAAGCACTGTGGAAGGCTCGAAGGCGAAGGTCACACCAACGGTCATAGGGATTTGAATGTGTTACGCTCGGGCCGAAAAAATGACATTGACAGGGCAAACTTAGTAGTGCTACAACACCTAGATGTGCTAGAAGACTTCGTGACACTGCACAAAGAGACCATCGCAAAGAAATACCGTGACCGTGGGGTGCACAGGACGGACGCTGAAGTTATTAGAGAGCACAACTCCACTTTCGTGCGTTGGTTCAAAGAGCGAGTTCTGGCTAATCCCTCGGAAGAGGGTTGTCTGAACGGAGCACTCATATACGCCTTAGCACATGGCCCCTTGACCAACCTCGCGACTTATCAAGCATATGATATCAACGGATACACGTTCTACACGGAGGAGAAAGATATAAACAGTGATGACCAAAACTCAGGGTTGACGATGGAAGCCATGACCGAGAATGTAATTGAAAGATATTACGGAAGGGTCGAAGAGATATGGGAGCTTAACTACTCTAGATTGCATAGCGTGATGATGTTCCGTGTCAGATGGGCTAAAAATGTACATAGAGAAAACCGACATTTCACTACCATGTGTATACCCAACTCCGATGATAGCGGTACTGTCAACGCCATCGCCAAAAATGAGCCATGGGTACACGCTAAACACGTGACACAATGTTTCTTCATAACTGATCCGATCAATCCCAGCCGTGTTGTCGTGAGGAGAAGCAAAAGGAGCATCGCCGAAATGGATGGAGTCTCCAACGAGGAAGACTATGACCAGTACGGTGATCCGATGAGGGAAGATGATGCTGATAACAACGAAACATATGTCAAAAGAAGAATGAAGACTACATTACCTACGAAAGACCGTAATCCCTAGAGAAGGAAAAGTCACGACCATGGGCTCAATTATTCGACAATGAACAAAAGAGGGAAGAAGATCAGTCTAAAGCGTCGTCATCGCCCAAGCTGACAAACTAATCCCCAAAGTTTGTGTATGTCTTTTTTGTATACCGGTGTTAGCGGTCAAATCATGTAATATATATTATACTAATTATTATCTGGAGGGTAACAGTGGTATTGCTCTAATGACAAACAAAATTAAAGGAAGGAAAGTGCAAAAGAAAGATAAGAAAAAGAAAAGTGCAAATGAAAGAAAAAGGAAAATAAGAAGAAAAAGAAAAAGAAAGGAAGTTTTGCAAAATGAAATGAAAAAAAGGAAAAAAGAACTAATAAGTTGTGGAAACTGAAATGAAAGAAAAATAAAAAAGAAAAAGGAAGGAAGTTTGTGGAATATGAAAAAGATAAATAAAAAGTAAAAGAAAAATAATAATAAATATAAAAAGAGAAATATAAATAAAATAAAAAGGAAGAAAGTTTGTGGAATATGAAAAATAAAAATAAAAAAAGCAGTAGCGCGTTTTGGCCTGGGCAGCGCTATAGCTAAGAAAAAAATAAAAAAAAATAAAAAAATAAATAGCAGTAGCGCGTTTTGGCTAGGGAAGCGCTATAGCTAACTTAGCTATAGTGCGTTTTGCCAACACGCGCTATAGCTAAGTTGCCTACAGCACCGTCCGCTAGATCCTATCTCTTTCCTCTCTCCCACTCTCGCTCGAATCCGCTTTCTCTCGCCACCGCCGACGCCCGCACCCGCCCACGCCGCTGACGCCCGCACCCGCCCACGCCATTGCCGACGCCCGCACCCGCCCAAGCCACCGACGCCTGCACCCGCCCACGCCACCGCCGACGCCTGCACCTGCCCACGCCGCCGTCGATGCGCGCCGCACCCGACCTCGATGCAGGTCACTAGCCACCCCGACGCTCCCTCCCCCGTGCTGCCCCCTGCCCTAGGTGCACCCCTGGCCCGACCCCTCCCCCCGTGCCACCCCTGCTCTCTCTCTCTGACCAAATTTGGTCTCTCTGCAGATCGACGAGGAGGAGAAGGACCCCGGCCCCTCTGCCCCGGCGACCCCGACCTAGGTGCACCCAACCCCTCTGCCCCGGTGACCCCAACCCTGATCCCAACCCCGGCCGAGGTGTGCCACCCCCTCTTCCCTCCCTTTTCATATGCTTGTTTTGTTCAAATGCTTGCTGTCCAAGTGTTGAATGCTATTAAAATGCATGTTGTTAGAGTGTTCAAATGTGTGTTGTTAGAGTGTTCAATTGCTGTTAAAATGCCTATTGTTAGAGTGTTCAAATGCTTGCTGTTAAAATGCATGCTGTTCAAAATGCTTGCTGTTAAAATGCCTATTGTTAGAATGCTGTTAATATGCTTGTTTTGGATTTTGTTGCTAGAGTAAATGAAAATGAGTGTTTAGTTTGTTTATAGAATAAATAAAATGAAAATGAACATTTTATTAGGCAGATTGTATGTCCACAATTGATCTTGTGTGTCTACAATAATTTATCTTGTGTCTCTACAATAATTTATCTTGTGAATGCTTGACGCACAGGTAGATCACCGACGTGCCGCTCGACGATGCCGCTCGAAGATCATCGACTCCACACCCTCATCCTCGACAGGAAGATAGTGAGCATCCCAAAACCCACACTATATAGAGCTCTGTCCATGCAGATGCTAGAGGAGAGTACATGTGCATGTGGTTGTTGTGCTGCTATAGTGAGCATCCTATATTGTTGTGGTGCTATAGTTCTACCGGACTTTGGTTGTTGATTCATTTCCCGATTGCGAGTGACCTATGTTTTGCCGGAAATGTTGATTCATTTCCATTCTAGCAAATTTCAGGCGCTCTAGATGTGCACTTTCTAGCAGAGGTCATGCTGAAATTTTCCGTGAATTTCAGCATGACTTGTGCTAGAAAGTTGGACATATCAAGTGCTTGAGATTTGTCACTACGGGAATGAAACGACATTTCCGGCAAAAGAAAGGTCACTTTTTTGTCGTTATTCACTTTATTATATAAAGCTCGATAATTAAACCACTACGACATTGAACCCTAGGAAACATGACCGACACCGATGAGGCCGGAGGTTCTCAGTCCCAATTAGGTCAAGCACATGCCTACCTCGACTTTCTGGCGGATCAAGAGAGACAGGAAGCTGGGTGTCCGGACCGCCTTGTGATGACGGATGACGATGGTGGTGGCCCGGCGCCGACACTGATGCCACCAACGACACCGGCATTGAGACTGGCGCTGATGATGTTCCTAACTGCAGCACGGAAGGTGGGACCTCCCAAGGCAGTGAGGGACAGAAGGAAAAGAGGACACGACGCCCAAATGAGCTCGACACCGGAAGAATGGTGGTCACGGCGGTGCATCCTGGTGAGTTCGAGCCAATAGAGCCGCGAGAAGTGGCAGCGTGTTACGGCAACCAACTAGGATGCATCCTATGGGTTACCGCTAACATCAACACCACAAAAATGTGGAAGGATGAACATTTGAAGAAGATGCTTCTAACTAGGTTGCACACAAGATTCCAGTTCCCCGGTCGGAATGACAATGTCGACCCGTGGGATGATGAGGGCATGAAAAAAATCAACAACAAAGCCCTAGGGAAGTTCAGCAACGCATTGAGCGCTTGGAAAACTAGGGTGAAAAGGGCGATTCAAGTAGACCATGAAACCTACGCCGAGATTGTTGCAGGCAATCCAAAATTTACGATACAGGACTTTGAAAGGTTCAAGGAGACTTGCAATGAAGAAGCTGCCAAGGCCAGGTCGGAGAGAGGCAAGCAGCTGCAGGCAAAGAACATGGGGAACCACTGCCTTGGAAGTCGTGGTTACACGGGAAGAGGCCCGTGTGGGCTAAGGAGGACACAGAACGTGAACGTCAGGGGATCCCAGACCCATTGGCTGAGTTCACCGACCAGCAGGAGCACGACTTCATCAGGGCCCGATTCTCGTGGGACCCCAAGAAAAAGATTTTTTTCACCGACGGGCCGACTAGGCAAGTCATGAGATTACTGGTAATTATCCTTTTAACCACCTTACATATTAGGTTCTGATCAACAAAGTCTACTACATTCTAGTCGCATTCGTAAATGATTCACGGTCCATTTTGCAGAGAGAGCAACACAAGCTTGTGGCCGAGAGCGACTCGTCGACTCAGTCGACTCAGTCGTCGGCGAAGTACAAGTGGGACACTCCTTTCAACCGGGCCATGAACATAATGATGGGACACCCTCCCGGCCAGCGGCCGCAATATGGACGTGTGCATGGCGTCGGGGATGGGGCCACTTGGAAGTACTATTATAATGAGGACCTCGAGGCCAAAAGACAGAGAAAGAAGTTTAGTCAAGTGACTATCAACGAGAAGGTGGCGCGGGCGATGGAGAAAGCAAAAGCTGAGACCAAAGCTGAGATAATCGCTGCCTGTAGAGATGATATGGTGGCTGCCTTTACAAGCTTGATTCTAACAGTGGTCACATGGGTGCAACAAAATCCAAACGCGCCACCAAGTGATTTTCCCATGCCCAGCTTCAGCGGGAGAAACTCAATGAACACCGCACCCATACCCGTACCTAGTATGGCAACGGGCGCACCTCCTCCAGCGGCACCTGCTCCTCCGCCCAGCTCTCGCAGCAGCCCTAGCTCCGTCTCTGGCTTGAATGTCGGGTCGTCGACATTGGCTGAGCTCGACGCTCTCATGGTAAATACGCGTCATCGCACCTTCATCAACTCAACTAATTAATTAATCTTCAGTTGCCATTATTTTTGGATCTCTGACGCCGCACGTATATGTCTTTGTAGGCTGACTCCACTCCGTGCACCCTCCTTTACAACATGAATGGCGGGTTGGTGGATGTGGGGAAGGGTACTATAGTGAAGCCTAAGGATCGATTGTTTCACCGCCGGCAGATGCCTGATAACGCCTTAAGGGTCTCCGTGGCAAGTGTGAAAGCGGGCTACGAGGGTCTCCCTCGTCCGATACAAACCGATGGAGAGGATGACGAGACCCCCACGCAGCTTGGGCAATGCAAAAATTGGTCGATCCTGTGGCCGAAAAATCTTCTTCGTGTCGAGGTGGCCGGGAGCACACCAACAGGACCTCAGGAAGGTATGACCACAACACCACCTACACAAGTACAACCATCGTCTGTGCTGCTTGCTGAGATCGAGAGACATGAGGAAGGAGGGCCAACCGTTTCGCTGGCAGATGATGCCATCTGCCCCATTGAAGAGGATAGGGATCATGACATGGAGGAGGCCAACGATGACCCTAACCAGTATTTCATTACTGCCTCTGACAACAATTTAAGAATGAGTCAACCATATGAATATGAGATGCATGTACCAGAGCCGGAACGTCCTCAGGAGTGCAAGAAGTCTTTGTTCATGCAATCCTCGCAGGACACGCCTCCAAATGCCGGCTCCACCCAAGCTCAACTGATTAGCCAGAGCCGTCCAAAGCTGAGCCCGACAACACTAGGGGTGGTGCTCAAGGAGTGTCTAACAGACCCACCAGCACCTGAGCCCAAGAAGAAGCAGAAGAAGAGACCGGCGGCGAGAAAATCCAATAAAGCTGGCAATGTTGGTTCTAGCAGCCAGTCGCCTTCGACCAAGGTTGACCGTGTACTGATGAACCATGCGCCATTAATCCATGTCGTGGGACAGCCAATGGTACCGGCGAATGCACTAGCTGCCATAGAAGGGGATATCAGGAGACTCCATGACCATGTGCTTTCGACACAGAGAAGCCTCCTCGCCTCGGATGATCCAGGATACCCACTTTATACGGTTCATGTGCCGAGCAGTTGCAAGATGTATGTCCACACATGCCCCGCGGACCTCTTCTTCCTGAGGTTCGATTACATCTTCCAGATGTTTCAAATGAGGACACTCGATTTTACCTTCGTCCTCCTTTATGCGCTGCACATGAACTACATCGTCAGGAGAGTGCAAGTCACCGGTCTTGCGGTCGCGGAACCATACTACATGCATGAGGGCTTCTTGTCAATCAACGACGCCAACCGTCAATATGCGAGTCAGTACATCGAAGAATTCTTGGTCAGCAATAAGGACAAAGAAACGATTCTCCTACCTTATTAGCCCAGGTAAGACATCCGCGGATAGCACTATAACACATACATCCTTTCGTGCATTTCAATAGTTACTTTGCACGCATGGAGGCTAAACTTGATCGTGTAATTTGTGCAGCGGGGGGTGTCGTGCCGTTCTCATTGTTCTTTACCCGCGTTACTCCCGCGCTCTATATTTGGACCCGTCGAAGAACATACAGAAGAAAGATTACACCCACATAAAGTATGTTCTGGACAGAGCTATGTTGGGCTTCAGCATGCGGGGTGGCTACATTCAATGCAAAAAAAAATAAGGCCGGGCTTTGTTTCAGCCACAAGACTGACTTCTGTTGCATCCAGCAACCGGCAAGAAGTGAGAATGATGGATTCTACGTCATCCATCTAATGATGGAGTACAGAAGGGATGTGCAATCACTTTGCATGAAATCTTCATCTGATACCCATATCCAGAGATGGGCCGAAGCCTTTGGACCCGTGCCGGATAATCAACTAATCAACTTCGTAATGATTTCTACCGGATCCAATAGGACATTGCATCCATCATCATCAAAGATGTCCTCGAAGAGAATGGGATGTTCTACGGCGGCCCAATATCGCGAGCTGATGTCCGAACCTGCATCTCCCTACAGCGTCAGGACATGAGGCCTTTCACTAAGCTTGGTGACACCCTTCCGGATATGGACAGATGGGAAGAGTGCACTGCTTAAAAACAATGTGTCTGTTTAGTTACTTGTTACTTTATGTACGACGAAACTTCGAATCTCTCAGTACGACGAAACTATTAGATGTATGGTGCCGCGCTCTAGTTAATTACTTTCGGTACGATGAAATTTGTTAACTATGTTTACTATATATGTTGCTTCTATTTCATAACTGTTTTGTTGAATTCGCTTCATGGTATATATATGTGCATCTCTGACAGGTATATAGATCAATGATGGCGAGGAAGTGGTATGCCATGTATGTAGGGCATGTTCCGGGTGTGTATGATGAGTGGCCAGAGTGTCAGGCCCAAGTCTCTGGCTTCTCCGGCGGAAGCCAAAAAGGGTTTGATAGCAGAGCAGAAGCATGTGTATATGATGAAACATGTGTCTACGATGAAAATGTAAGAGACATGTGATCATTAACTTGTATCGCTATTTCGAGATGATGAGATTGACATCATTTGTGTTGAGACTATGTTGATATGATAAGACTATGTTGTACCACTTCGATGATGATGATGAGACATTCCTTTTTCATATAGTTCTAGTGACTGTGTATGTTGTAACTGTATAAAACCTATAAAAATACGAATACAGCAACATAAAAAAAGGAAAATACTAGCAGTAGCGTGGGGTATTGGAGTAGTAGCAGCGCTGCTTACCAGTAGCGTTTTTTGAAGCCCACGCTACTAGTATTAGCAGTAGCGATGGACAGAGGCATGCTACTGCTAGATACAGATAGCAGTAGCGCTGGTTTAAACAAGTGCTACTGCTACAAAATAGCTGGAGCACCGTAGCAGTAGCGCTGGTGCCCGCGCTACTGGTAGCTCAAAAACTAGCGCTACTGGTAAGGGTTTTCCTAGTAGTGAGGAGAGACGTTGCATTTTTCTATTTCTTCAATCAATCAATCAGGGAGCTTCGGTTCCTTCCTTTTGGCTTTGGCAACACCGTCCACAATGGTTCCCACGATGCCAAAAGCTATTTTCACATTTGGCTACACATTGTGGATGCCCTTAACCGTACCACTTGGTTTTGCTCCTATGTGCTATCTATACAAGTCTCAATTATATTGATCTAAACAATTATAGAATCAAAATTAGTAAAAAGGAGGTGATTTTGCCGTGCGGATGGCGGGGGAGGTTTCTGATACGTCTACGTCGTATCTACTTTTCCAAACACTTTTGCCCTTGTTTTGGACTCTAACTTGCATGATTTGAATGGAACTAACCCGGACTGACGCTGTTTTCAGCAGAATTGCCATGGTGTTATTTATGTGTAGAAACAAAAGTTCTCGGAATGACCTGAAACTCCACGGAACGTCTATTTGGAAATAATAAAAAATCGTTGCAAACGATGAAGACCAGGGGGCCCACACCCTGTCCACGAGGGTTGGGGGCGCGCCCTCCCCCCTAGGGCGCGCCCCCTACCTCATGGGCCCCCTGGAGCTCCTCCGACGCCAACTCCAACTCTATATATTTGCTTTCGGGGAGAAAAAAATAGAGGAGAAGAAATCATCGCATTTTACGATACGGAGCTGCCGCCAAGCCCTAAAACCTCTCGGGAGGGCTGATCTGGAGTCCGTTCGGGGCTCCGGAGAGAGGGATTCGTCATTGTCGTCATCATCAACCATTCTCCATCACCAATTTCATGATGCTCACCGCCGTGCGTGAGTAATTCCATCGTAGGCTTGCTGGACGGTGATGGGTTGCATGAGATCCATGTTGTAATCGAGTTAGTTTTGTTAGGGTTTGATCCCTAGTATCCACTATGTTCTGAGATTGATGTTGCTATGACTTTGCTATGCTTAATTCTTGTCACTAGGGCCCGAGTGCCATGATTTCAGATCTGAACCTATTATGTTTTCATGAATATATGTGTCTCCTTGATCCTATCTTGCATGTCTATAGTCACCTACTATGTGTTATGATCCGGCAACCCCGAAGTGACAATAATCGGGACCACTCCCGGTGATGACCATAGTTTGAGGAGTTCATGTATTCACTATGTGCTAATTCTTTGTTCCGGTACTCTATTAAAAGGAGGCCTTAATATCCCTTAGTTTCCATTAGGACCCCGCTGCCACGGGAGGGTAGGACAAAAGATGTCATGCAAGTTCTTTTCGATAAGCATGTATGACTATATTCAGAATACATGCCTACATTATATTGATGAATTGGAGCTAGTTCCGTGTCACCCTATTTTATGACTGTTACATGATGAACCGCATCTTGCATAATTCTCCATCACCGATCCAATGCCTACGAGCTTCACCTATACTGTTCTTCGCTTATTTACTTTTCCGTTGCTACTGTTACAATCACTACAAAATACCAAAAATATTACTTTTGCTTCCATTACTTTTGTTACCGTTGCCACTACTATCATATTACTTTGCTACTAAATACTTTGCTGCAGATATTAAGTTATCCAGGTGTGGTTGAATTGACAACTCAACTGCTAATACTTGAGAATATTCTTTGGCGCCCCTTGTGTCGAATCAATAAATTTGGGTTGAATACTCTACCCTCAAAAACTGTTGTGATCGCCTATACTTGTGGGTATCAAGACCATTTTCTTGCACCATTGCCGGGGATCATAGCTCTATTCTTTGAGTCACTTGGGATTTATAGCTGCTGGTCACTATGAAGAACTTGAAAGACGCTAAGACAACAATTTATCCCTCAACTATGAGGGGAGGTAAGGAACTGCCATCTAGCTCTGCACTTGATTCACCTTCTGTTTTGAGTAAGCTTGCGACACCTAAACCTCCTTCTGCTATTCGTTCTGATATGTCGCATGTTATTGATGATGCCACTTCTGCTATGCATGATACTTATGATGAAACTACTTCTATGCTTGATACTACTGTGCCACTTAGTGAATTTCTTGATGAACAAATTGCTAGGGCTAGAGAGAAAGAAATTATTGAAACTGGTTGTATTGATGAAATTGATGATGGAGACTTGGCTGTTATTCCCGAGGGTTATATTTTTGATAAAGAAGCTTTTGCAGCTATTTTAGCTTGCAAAGATAGTTATGAGCTTAAGAGGTTATTAGCTAAATGGAATCAGCAATCTCTTAATGATAGAATGAGACCTGACCCTGCTTTTGCAACCTCACCTATCTGTATTGCCGATAAGGATTGTGAATTCTCTGTTGATCCTGATATATTTACTTTGGTTGAATCTGATCCTTTTCATGGCTATGAATCTGAAACTGTTGTGGCACATCTTACTAAATTAAATGATATAGCCACCCTGTTCACTAATGATGGGACATCTCGCTACTTTTATATTCTTAAAATATTTCCGTTCTCTTTAAAGGGCGATGCTAAGATATGGTTTAATTCTCTTGATCCTGGTTGTGTGCGTAGTCCCCAGGATATCATTTATTACTTCTCTGCTAAATATTTCCCCACTCATAAGAAACAAGCCGCTTTGAGGGAAATATACAACTTTGTGCAAATTGAAGAAGAGAGTCTCCCACAAGCTTGGGGGAGGCTTCTCAAGTTACTTAATGCATTGCTTGATCATCCACTTAAGAAAAATGAAATACTTGATATCTTTTATAATGGACTAACCGATGCTTCCAGAGATTACCTGGATAGTTGTGCTGGTTCTGTTTTCAGGGAAAGAACACCGGATGAAGCTGAAATTCTATTGAATAATATGCTGACAAATGAAAATAATTGTACTATTCCTGAGCCTATTCCTAAACCAACTCCGAAGAAGAGAGGTGTTCTATTTCTCAGTCCTGAAGATATGCAAGATGCAAAGAAATCTATGAAAGAAAAAGGTATTAAAGCTGAAGTTGTTAAGAATTTACCTCCTATTGAAGAAATACATGGTCTTAATCTACCGCCTGTTGAAGAAACATATGATCTTAATCCATTACCTATTGAAGAAACTCATGGTCTTGATAACCCGACACAGGTAGTAAAGGTAAATTCTCTCTATAGATTTGATGAAGGTGATATTCCTCTCTATAAGTCTACTAGACAATTCTTAGAAGAGTTTGATAATTTTATTGTCAAACAAGAAAACTTCAATGCTTATTAAGGTAGACAATTGAAATACAATTCCAATATGCTTAAACACTTGGGTAATTATATGGCTAATGTTAGAGGTGAACTTAAACTCGTTAGCAAACATGATTCTATGGTTACCACTCAAGTAGAACAAGTACTTAAGGCTCAAAATGATTTTGTCAATGAAATGAATAGTAAGAAAAATGATTATGCTGTTAGAGTGGCTACTAGAACTGGTATAATGACTCAGGAACCTTTGTATCCTGAAGGCCACCCTAAGAGAATTGAGCAAGATTCCCAGAGAAATAATATTGATGCACCTAGTTCTTCTAAAAGGAAGAAAAAGAAAAATGATAGGACTTTGCAAACTTCTAGTGAACCTATTGCTAAAACACCTGAGAATCCAAATGATATCTCTATTTCTGATGCTGAAACGCAATCTGGTAATGAACATGAACATGGTGAAAATGTTAATGATGATGTTCATGATGATGCTCAACCTAGTAATGATAATGATGTAGAAATTGAACCTGCTGTTGATCTTGATAACCCACAATCAAAGAATCAACATTATGATAAGAGAGACTTTGTTGCTAGGAAACATGGTAAAGAAAGAGAACCTTGGGTTCAGAAACCCATGCCTTTTCCTCCCAAACCATCCAAGAAAAAGGATGATGAGGATTTTGAGCGCTTTGCTGAAATGATTAGACCTATCTTTTTGCGTATGCGATTAACTGATATGCTCAAAATGAATCCTTATGCTAAGTATATGAAAGATATTGTTACAAATAAGAGAAAGATACCGGAAGCTGAGATTTCCACCATGCTTGCTAATTGTACTTTTAAGGGTGGAATACCAAAGAAACTTGGAGATCCGGGGAGTACCTACTATACCATGCTCCATTAAAAGAAACTATGTTAAAACTGCTTTATGTGATCTTGGAGCTGGTGTTAGTGTTATGCCTCTCTCTTTATATTGTAGACTTGATTTGAATAAGTTGACACCTACTGAAATATCTTTGCAAATGGTTGATAAATCAACTGCTATACCTGTCTGTATTTGTGAGGATGTGCCTGTTGTGGTTGCAAACGTTAGTATTTTAACGTACTTTGTTATTCTTGATATTCCCGAGGACGATAGTATGTCTATTATTCTTGGAAGAACTTTTCTGAATACTGCAGGGGCTGTTATTGATTGAAACAAAGGCAATGTCACTTTTCGTGTTAATGGTAATGAGCATATGTTACATTTTCTGAGGAAAAATGTCAGGACCCCGATTCCAAGTCACATCGATCTAGCCGGTAACACCTCATATCACTTTGCGGCCTCACGCACGGTATTCCCACGGGTGTCGCCTTACCATGGCCCGGGACCGTTTGCGCCTTTTGGCTCACGTATATGATAGTGTCGCTAGCATCCATATGACAGAGAACCCAGGCCGACATGGCTAGTCGTGAGCCCAAAGTGGCACTAACCTATGGGGACAGGCATACATGAATCACATCGAGCATGTCGGTCAGCAGCGTGTGAGTCCGGGCTATAGCACTGGGCTAACATGACTCCGGGAAACCCGGGCTGTAGCAGGCTAGGCAGGACTCCGGATGTCACCGCGTGACATTTCCCCGAAGGGACAGACACAGGAACAAAGTGAATCACATGGCGGCCAGTCAAGTGTTCCGAAGCAGTAGTGCTGGGCTAGCAGGACTCCGGTGAACCGGGCTGTAGCAGACAACTATGGCTCATGGAAGCACAAGACTACATTTCCCCATAAGAGAGGCTGCCAAGGATAAACAACTAGATTGTCGGATCCCACACATACCAAACATTTCAATCACATACAAAATATGCTCGATATGTGTAAATACAACATGGCATCACAACATAATTCTACAACTCAAGTATTTATTCATTAGGCTCCGAGGAGCGAGATATTACAAACATGGGTCTCATGACCCAACATACAGAGCATACAAGCAACAAACACATGCGGAACCTTAACTTGTCTGAGTACAGACAACTACAAATGAAGAAGGCTAGGAAGCCTGACTATCTACCAGATCCTGCCGAGGGCACAAGATCGTAGCTGAGGTATCAAGCTAAACGTCGAAGTCCACACGGAACTACTAGCGAGACTGACGTCTCTCTGCAAAACATAAAATAGGCAAACATGAGTACAAATGTACCCAGCAAGACTTACATCAGAACTATCTACATATGCATCGGTATCAATAAAGGGGGTGGTGGAGTTTAACTGCAGCAAGCCAGCTTTGACTTAGTGGCTAACCTGAACTATGACTACAAGCAACTCTTTGAGGTGGCGCACACGAGTCCACAAATTCACCATACCAATACACCACTATGGATCCGCTCCCGTCTCCCTACGAGAACGCCATCCATAGCACTCACACTTATCTTGCGCATTTTAGAGTATCCACTTCCACTTGTCTATGAACTATGCAAGGGGTCCAAGTTTCCATATCCGAGGAATCCGGCTATTCGAATAGATAATGATAACCCTGCAGGGGTGTACTTCTTCACACACGCTCTCGCCACTTACCACCATGTACATGTCGTGTATCTCGGCAACCTTCAAGCGGAAGCCTGGCGAGCGAGTCGGCCACAACCTGACTAACCAACAAGTCTCTAGTCCAGGTTTATCACCTATTCGGGTTCCATCCGCAAGGAGATCCGGCCGGGGTGTCGCTCACGGCCCCAAACGATGTGTACAGGGTTCCATAGCCCATCATCCGGGTGCCACTTGGTACACCGGGCCACTGTGCCTAGTCTGTCCCAAGCCCACCTGTATCGGGTGCCACTTGGTAGACTACTAACACTACCTACAAACTCCAGAAACTAGTTGCAACTCCTGGACAGAGATCGAGTTGATTAATAAGTCAAGAGAGCTTGGAGCGCCCGGAGTCCAATGTGTGGTAGTAACTGTTCATGGATCACAAACAAAGAACTCAGTTCCTGAGGACGGCTACAATGAGACAACCCACCATGTACTCCTACATGGCCTCTCACCGCTACCTTTACCAAATCGTGTTCACACACTTAGCTCACACACAGTATGACATGTTCACCACATTCCAATTCATCCCCGATGAGTCGGACCTGACTCAACTCTAAGCAGTAGCAGGCATGACAAACAAGCATGAATGAGTAGGCACATCAGGTCTCAAACAACTCCTACTCATGCTAGTGGGTTTCATCTATTTACTATGGCAATGACAGGTCATGCAGAGGAAAGGGGTTCAACTACCGCAGCATGTAACAGTTGAATTGCTGTTGTCCTAATGCAGTAAAAGAGAGCAGGAGCGAGAGAGTGGGATTGTATCGGAATGAACAAGGGGGTTTTGCTTGCCTGGCACTTCTGAAGATAGTATAGTTCTCCATCGGTGTCATCGATCACATCATCGGAACGTCGTCTACTGAGAGGGGACAATTACGGGCAAACAAGGAAGAACACAATCAATGTGATGCAACAATATGATGCATGATCATGACATGGCAATATGCTGTTGATTGAGCTAATGCAACTAGCAACAAGTTAAATGGAGTTGGTTTGAACACTAGGTTCAAATTCAAACTCCACATATGGTTATTTAAATGCCATACATTTGATTTGTCCTAAACAGTAGCTATAAGTTGTTCTAACATGCATGAAAATGGTACAGATGGATAGATTGGATTTTTCTAATCATTTTTCATATATAAATCTTTTCATTTGGAGTTACGGTTGAATTTCTATGAATTTTACAAGTTTTGGGTATTTTCTGAAATTTCCTGGATTATTTAAAAACCAGAAAATCAATACAGCATCAGCATGACATCATGCTGAAGTTAGCAGGTCAACGGCACCAGCCCAGGTCGAACCTGACCAGTGGGGTCCACTGGTCAGTGACTCGGGGTCATCAGTGTCACGGATAGGTGGGTCTGGCCAACGGCCACGTTAGCATGGTCAACTCTGACTAGTGGGGCTGCAGTGATTTGTTAAAACTAATCGGAAACTAAACTATGGTTAATTAAGGGCGTGGGGCCCATATGTCGGTGTCATTGGAGGGGTTAATTAGTGGGGTTGTTAGCTGCTAATGACGGGCCACGTCATCTCACCGGAGTTGGAGGCCGGCGACCTCACAATGCGGCGGTGGCTCACCGGAATTCCTTCTCCGGCAACCATTTGTCGCTTGGGTGGGTTCTACGGGTTCGTGGGAGTGAGCCGCGTCGACGGCGTCGAGCTGGGCGGCGGTGGCGCTCGACACATGTGGCCAGCGGTGCTACGGGGAACGGGCGAGTCAGCAAAAGGGCTAGGAGGACTCCTGGGGGCACCACGAGCACAACCGTGCGACGGGTTTGAGTGGAAGAGCTCGTGAGCGCAAGGCTCGCCGGCCATGGCGGTGGTCGGAGCTCGGTTGCATGGGGATGGCGGATAGAGAATGGGAACGGAGGGGCAGAGCATAGGGGGAGGATCAGGAGCTCACATGGGTGCTGAAAAGAAGCTCAGGGAGGCCAGGGAAGCACGGATGGCGGCGAATCGAAGATGAGGTTGCCGGCAGCCAGAGGTTGAAGACGAGTTCAAGGGCGACGCTGTAGGGCTTCCGGCGGGGCGTGGCTCGGTGAGGGGGTCGAGGACGATGTCGCGGAGCTCGTGAACCAGTCGGGGAAGCGAGGGAGGGCCGGTAGTCGCGACAACCATGAGCGGCGGCGGCGGCGCGTTCGGGTGTGCGAGAGAGAGAGAGAGCGAGGGAGAGACGGAGGGGGAGAGTGAGGAGGTCAGGGGGTCCAGACGGCAGCGGCATGTCGTTGGCGGCATCACGCTGGCCAGGGGAGGGCCAGGCAGGCAGCTGCGTGCCGGCGTGCACGGGCGCCGTGCTCGGCCGTGCCTCTGCCAGTAGGCAGAGGTTGAGGATAGGTTTGCCCCTGGTGAGCTAGCCAACAGTGCTGGCCCTGGGGCTTTGCCAGGTGAGCACTCTCTCCCTCTCTCTCTCTCTCTCTTTCTTTTCTAATTCTGTTTCTGTTTTCTATTTGTTTTGATTTGTTTTGAATTAGTAAAAATACTAACTCATTTTGTAAAATCCTGACAAAAATTGTGGGCACTATTTGGATTATTTCCAACAGCCCCCAATTGTTTCCAGAAGTATTGAAGCATTTAAAATATTTATAGGCATTAAATGCTCCAATTCAAATACAATATGATTTAACTCAAAAATCCATAAATGTCCAAGAAATATGCTCATCATTTTTGGCAGAGGTTTTCACCTTTATCATAAATCATGATCATTTTCAAAGGGCATTTTGGGTTTATTGAAAATGATATTATGTTGAACCTATTTGATTTGATCTGGTGCTTGGGTTTGTTCAATCCCCATTTCAAATTTAGATAAAATCTAAACATGATGCAACACCAGATGCTAGCACTAGGCATTAACAGAACTAGGGTTGTGACAACTCACCCCCACTAAACAAGAATCTCGCCCCGAGATTCAAGACGTGAGGTAAGGAGACAGAGGGAACACAAAGCTGATACAATCTTCATGACCCCTACTTCATATTGATCTTGACATCTTCGCTTTCGAGATCTTCATCCAGCACGACGATGACAGAAAGAGACTCTATAGGAATCGATCTTCTCGAAGATCGAACAACTGACGATCAACTAATGGAATGAGACATAACAATATCTCTCGAGTTGAGACGCAAAACACCCATCATAAGCAATGGAAACAAACTGATGACAAAGGTTCAATTTGGTAGGCAACAATCCCACGCCCGGTCACGATGTAGCGGGGGGTTAGCTGCCATGTTTCCATAGCGGGGCACCTTAGGGAATGTGACTCGTAGAGCTATTCCCTTAGGTGGAAAAAAGAATTACTTTTGATACAAATATCATTGAAGCTCTTTATACCAGCCTAAGGCAATCACAATTGATCATTTGACGGAGTTCGGGAGAGCGACACACTCGGGCTAGAATGGATGATGTGAACTACCTTGTTGAAGATAACGCAAGGGATGATTTTGCTTGCGCGTGCTCTCAAGAACTTGAGCATTTCCATATTCATCAAGGTTCTACCAACATCCGAGTCAAGGATCCTGGCAACACATCTTACTACCATGATGAATAGTGATGGACAATGCAGATGCAAAGGAAGACAACACTTTCTCATATTTCACCTTAGCGAGGCCAAGGGAACGGAATCTGGATGATCGACCGAGAGACATTTAGCACTCCGCTTATAATGTTCTCCTTGATGTTCTAGCTACCATTGTCATGCTTAAAAGCTCATCATGGCCATCAAGTAAAGGTCGGACTTCGGAAGCACAAGAATCCATAAGGAAAACTATGGAAGTAAATCCTACGAAATCCTTATGGGGAGGTGGCCAACTTTCTCAATCAAGATACTACAATAATAGGTCTTCCGGCTAGGTGTGTTGGCCACGACATCCACTTACCGGGTTACAAAGAGACCAATATTATAGTTCTTGGGGAAAACATTCCAACCATCATATCTGCCTGAGATTCAGATCTGGTTGGTGTCAGGATATTCCAGACTCATCATGTCTAAAAGGAAGAATTGCAACACAAATCGACGAGATTACGTTGCGAGATTCTCGGGAAATGAACTACGGTAGCATGCTCCAAAACATGAGCTGGTTCTACTACACACATGTGAACATGATGTCCCAGACAAGCATGACCACATAGTAGTCTTATAATAAAACACTACCGAGTTCAGGTGGGGAACCATAATGTAACATCCCAAATTTTCAATTTGGAATGTTATACATAGATCATCCATGCATATCATGTTTTATTGCTTTTCCGTTCCGTAATCCTTGAAATCCTAAGCAGATCAAGGACCCTCGGAGAGAATTGGGGATTTCTCGGTCTTCATATTTGATTCTTTTATCAAATAATGAAAAGAGGATTTGATTTTAATTATTTCTCTTTGAAAAATATTTCACATTAAAAATTACAAAGAGGAGATAATATGACTTCTCCAAAATAAATGAAATATTGGAGGAAAAATATTAAAATCATTAAATTGATTTTTATTGGATTTTATTCAGATTTTATTTGCATTAGAAAAATTGCATGTTTTTCAAAATTGTATTTTAGGGCCAAGAAAATGTTCATCTTGTTCTAAATATTTTATTTAGACGGTGAAAAATTGTTTTGGCATTTTTAGGTTTTTATTTATTTTTTTCTAGGATTTTATTTCGGTCGGCGAAGTTTTAAAAAAAGGTTCGGCGCCGACTGGGCCTAAGGCCCAGCCGCGCCAGGCCGCCGCCGCCGCCTCCTCCGTGCGCGCATGCCGCCGCCGCCACTCGGACCGGAGTCCGAGTTGGACTGCGCCTCCGCCGTGCCTTGCCCCCTCCTCCAAGTCGCCGCCCCGCCCCTTTATATACGCCGCCACCCCTGCCCCAACACCACCACCGCCGCCGCCGCCAACCCTGCCGCCCGCAGCCGTCGCCGCCTCGCGCCGCCGCCACCGCCCGCGCTCGCCGCCGCCGCCTAGCGCCGTCGCCGCCGCCAAGCCCCGCCGCCCTCGCGAGCCGCTGCCCCGCCTCGCCGGAGCCCTCTCGCCGGAGGTAGCCACCGTGCCCCGCCACCGGTTTTTTATTTATAAAAACCGTTCGGTTTTTTTTGAAAACCCTAGATCCTTTTTTTACGGATTCGCCGATTTTTCTCGGTTCTTCCAGTTAGCGGACGTTTGTTCGTACGTTCGTTTTAACGAACGTTTTTCGCCCGTTAGTTACAGCTAACGAACGCTTGTTTGTTAGTCTGTTCGTGAGTTTTCTTTTATCGGATTTATTCCACGATTTTTTCTGATCCGATCTTAGTTTCTATTTATCTTTTCGCTCGTTTATCGGAATCAGGCGATTCAAGCGCCTGGAGTTTCGTCTCGAACCCCTCTTTTCGTTTAACCAACTCAAACAAGTTTTTGCTACTGTAAAATTTGACCTAGTTTCAGATTAGTAAAAGAAGCTTCTTTCTTTCGCCGTTTGAGTTTCGTTGCTCCGTTTGTTTTGATTCTTTTTGCGAACCGGAGTTCTTAATTTGAACTTTCTGGTCAACATCTCTTATTTGAGTTTTGCTTGTGCATCGTTGCTTGTTACTTATGTATGTTATTGTTTGCTTGCAATAGAATTACTGGAGTGCGAAGCGTGTTACTACGAGTCTCTAGGATTCGCGGATCGTCAGCAAGGCAAGTAACACTTTGATCATATCCCATTATTACCCAGTTTTTATGCATTAGTTCCAATCCTCAAACATTGCATGATTAGGATGTCATTAACTTGTGGGTTGGGAAGTAGTTGCTGAGGTAGAACCTATTGCCCTGTTACATTCAAACCCTTGGGAGTTACTTCTACGTATTGCTTATTGCTATGCTATGCTCGTAGACGTGGTCTGGGTTTGAGTGGAATTCATGTCAGATGTGAGATTGTTAATTAATGGTTCAACTTAAGGTGGCAACTTAATCAAACAGCTGGGTGGATTGAGGCACCTGGGGAACCCAGTGTTGTCTGCTTTTTTGGAAATCCCGGGGTACCCGTGTGATCTTCCTATGGACCGCCACCCAGGCTCAAAGGGAACTGAGATGATTCATGCTAGAAACTTCCGTGTGCAGCCCCAAGCTATTATGGGCTCTAGCATAGTTGAGTAAGTTACGTGAATCTCTTGAAGAGGTAGATCAGCAGGTAGTGGGTTTTGTAGGTTTGGCATGGTCTACCCGGAGTAGAGAGTTAACGTTTCTGAAAGACTGTGTCTCGGTCATCCGTTTCTCAAACACCATGTAGTGCGAGAAATCCAACGGAGGCGATCGAGTCTTGTGGGGAAAAGTGCGCAAACCTCTGCAGAGTGTACAATCTAATCATGGTTAGCCGTGTCCCCGGATGGACAATTCTTGAGAATCTAGTACTTGGGTTATCACATGTATCTCACCATGCTTAATTAATACTCTTGGGATGTTAATCACTTTAATTGCGATTGAGTTGGGGATACCTTCTCAATGATGTTTCAACGACCATGATAGTAAAATTAAAATCTATTCCGTTGTTGTAGGGAAAAATTGGCTTTTCGCAAAACTACAACCATACAGCTTTCCACCAGCCATATATGCATGTAGTGATAGCATTATTCTGTTTCTACTCTACTGTGTTATATTGTGAGCATATTCCATGTGCTGGCCCATTTTCGGGCTGCAACGTATTATGTTGCAGACTTTTCAGACGAGGAGTAAGGTTCGTTAGGTCGTTGCCGTGAAGCTCAGCTATGCCGTTGGAGTTGATTGATTCACCCTATCTTCCAAGTCTTCCGCTGTTATCGCATTAGATGGCCTTAAGCCATATTATTGTAATAAGTTCTCTTTGGAGACATTCGATGTAATAGTGTGTGATTTCTACTTTGTTATAAATCCTTCGAGTACTATGTGTGTCAGCATTACCGATCCAGGGATGACACTGAAGCACAGAGACTTGACCATCTGAGGTCGGGTCGCTACGAGATGGTATCAGAGCACACGCTGAGTGTAGGACACGACCACTAAGATAAACCCTAGGTCACACTTCTGTTCTCATTTCTGACTCCTCTCCATTTTATACTCTTTAGGATGACGGAGATGAAGAACAAGTTTGCACAACCGGATGAAGATACACCTTTTGGATGCCACTTGAAGGAAGTCACTAGGTACTTGAACATTGGAATACCAAGCTTCACCGGGACGTACAACGCCACTTTACCTGAAGAGGAGCGCTGGATGATTCAAGTACAAGTTCCAGGAAGGACGTTCTCGCCAACTTCTAAACCCATAGAATTTTCCTTCGATGCACCAACCTGGAGTTTAGGAAAGAGTATGGCAGCTCACATCACCATGGGACACATTGGAGAAGTTTACAACAGGGAGCTTAAGGACACTATTTACCAAATATGTGGGCGCCGAGACGAGCAATGGGAAGTAATCAACACCAGGAAGGATAGAAGAAGAAGGCGAAGACTAGGATCATCGAGCTGGAGGAAGAACTCAAGTTTACCCGCGGTGGATATGAGGAGGAAATCAAGACCCTACTGGAGAAGAATGACGAGTTAGTCAAGAAGATCGGAGTATTCATGGGAGGACCAGCACCAATAGAAGAAGAAGAAGAACCCAAGGAAATACGGCCCGAGGACTACATCATCATCGACGACACTGACTCCAACCCTAGTGATGATGTCTTTGAAGAGGAAGCTCGAGCAGACATCATGGAGTCTTCCGCCGATCAAAATTTCTAGATGACTACCAAATATTAGTAGTATTTCCCCCATGTATATAGTAGTAGTGAGCACTTTTGCGATAGTTCTAGACCGTTTGTATGCCCTTGCTTGATTGATTGAGTGAAATGATTGTGTTTGTCTCATGTGCATATGGGTAGTGTTTTCTCATTAGACCTCTTCTATTCCAAATCTCTCCCATCTAAACCCCTCAGATGCCTCCGAGACGTGACATCGGTTTTGCCTTCCCGCCGGAGCTCACCCAGTTGATCCAGCAGCAGAATGCCTTGATGCAATTGCTAGTTCAGAACCAGGGCAACAACAACAACAACCCATCGCCAGTGGACAACCTAGCCCATTTTCTAAGGTTACAGCCGCCGGTGTTTTCCAGTAGCACCGAGCCTATAGTTACTGATGATTGGCTACACCGAATTGGAAGGGAGTTGACCACCGCAGGTTGCACAGATGATGAGAGAGTGCGCTTTGCCGCACATCAATTGGATGGACCAGCAGCCTCATGGTGGGAGAATTACACACCCACTTTTCCTATAGCCAATGTCACTTGGGACCAGTTTCAGCAAGCTTTCCGCACAGCCCATGTCTCCACTGGAGCTATGCAAATGAAGAAGCGGGAGTTCCGCAACCTACGCCAGGGGAACCGTACTGTGGCTCAGTACGTGGATGAGTTTAGCAAGTTATCTCGCTACGCCCCTGATGATGTGGCCACAGATGCCGCGAAGCAGGAGAAGTTTATGGAAGGGCTGAATGATGAGATGAGCATGCAGTTGATGGTAGCAACCTTCAACAACTACCAGGAGTTGGTAGATAAGGCTCTTATGATTGAAGGGAAACAACAGCAGATTGAGAGCCGCAAGAGAAAGTATGGACAAGAGAAGTATAACTCAGGAGCTCAGCAGAAGCCTCGCCTAACCCCAAACACGGGAGGACTTGTTCACCACCATGGAGGTCACAACCACACTGGAGG